>NC_082383.1:527006-573524 GCF_031168955.1 Gadus macrocephalus
TTAGACACACGATGTACAAGGTTCAACACATTCAACACTTTATTCTATACATCGTCATGTTCATCTGAACTTGCATATATTCACGTTATTCTTCTGTAAAAATAACCTCAGCTCATAAGAAATTAAACAAAGAATCTGAAAATAACAACTTTTTTCTTATTCCTAGAGTCATATTTGAATCATTTACTTACAAATGTATTTTATTCTGCTGGAAAATGAAAAGAAAAAATCTAGAAACATTTTGAAGTAACGTGCGATCAAATGTAAAAAATAAAATAAATTTCTGCCCTCGCTGCGCTACGTCCGTCCGTCCGTCCGTCCGTCCGTCAGTCAGTCAGTCCGTCCGTCCGCGTCCCGGGGGGAGGCGGCAGAGTGGGCCCGACGCTGCAGTACTGCATGCGGACCACCCGGGCTGGGGCCGTGGGAGCCCAGCGGGGGGGGGGGGGGGGGGGGGGGGGGGGGGGGGGGGGGCGGCCTGCACCGGGACGCCTAAAGCGTGGATCTAGAAAACATTCACTTCACGGGACCTACAGACAGGACGGCCCTGCCCCCGCCGCCGTAAGACGACACACAAGACAAATCCAGCGCACCTTCTGCGTCTCAGGACCGCTATCAGAATGTTCCGTCACCGTGCCGACGGAATGGGGTGTGTGTGATGAACCACCCCCCCCCCCTAACAATGCCCCCGGGTTCTAATAATATAAAGTGCTGGGGGGCTTGGAGGGGCACTCTGAGTGTATGGGCACCCTGTCCCCCCCCCGATGGCAGCCGACCAATCACGTGCACCCGGCCACGCGGATCACAAGCTGGTCCACGAGGAACCGGAGAACATTCGTTTGGATCCTCTGCACTGACACCAAGATAATACTGCAACAACAACAACCGGTGGCCAGAGGAGAGAGGAGAGGGAGAGGAGAGGAGGAGAGGAGGTGAGGAGAGAGGAGAGAGCTGCGTTTGGCTTCAGCCTGAAAACGTGCTCCGGGTTTGAAGGAGGAAACATCTGCCTCCACCAGAGGTTGCTCTACCACACACACACACACACACACACACACACACACACACACACACACACACACACACACACACACACACACACACACACACACACACACACACACACACACACACACACACACACACACACACACACACACACACACACTAACTGGGGCAAAGCAGATTGCAGTGTAAAGTGCTGAGCTCTCCACGGCTGTCCGTCCGTCTACTGCAGGACTTGGCCAAGGTCCTTCCTCGCTGTAAGAGTGCAAAAACAAAACTTCAAACTAAAATGGAGGCCGTTTCGTGTTGACCTGCTCCACACCTCCTCCACTCTGACATTCAGGGTGGAGGAACCGCAGGGAGGAAGAAAAAGAAGAATCCCTCCGTCCCACAGAGAGGAGCAGAGCCTCTGTGAGTCAAACTAATCCCACGCCGTCACAAACAAAAAACCCTAAAGTAGAAAACAAATCATGTGGCGTCCCTCCACCGCGGGCCAAACCCCGCTGGAGGAACGACCTTCGTCACCACCATCGCCCTCCTCCTCCTCCTCCTCCTCTTCCTCAGGGCTAGTTGGCGAGCACCACGGGCGGGAAGGACTGGGGCGGGTACTGCAGGCTGTACCCCCCCAGACCCTCCCCGAAGGGGGGCTTCTCCCCGTAGGACAGCCCCCCGGGGCCGGGCGCGGCCGGGCGGGCGAAGAGGTCGTAGCTGGGGTGGGCGTTGAGGTGGGGGGGCGGCTGGAAGGGGCTGGCCATGGGCTGGGGGTCCACCTCGAAGTACAGGGCCCCCGGGGAGCCGGGGAACACGAACTCTTTGGCGTTGGGCGACAGCTGGCTGGGCGGGGCGGGGGCCCCCAGCGCGTGCAGGGCCAGGGCCAGGGGCTTGTGCTTCAGCAGCTCCGCGGGGGGGAGGGCGGCGGGCGGGGAGTGCGACAGGATCCTCTGAGGGGGCACGGCTACCACGGCAACGCCGCCGCCGCCGCCCGGGCCCCCGGGGGCCCCCGGGCCGGCCGCGCTGCTCTTCTTCATCTTGGTGGAGCCGAACTTGGTGGCGGCGAAGCTGGCGGTGGTGAAGGTGATGGGCTGGAGGGGGGGGCGGCCCGGGGCCCCGGGGGGCTGCTGGGGGGGGGGCAGGTAGGACAGCGCCCCCAGGGGCGGGGAGGGGGTGGAGGGGTTGGAGGAGTGCGCGGTGGGGGTGCCGGGGTAGCTGAAGAGGGCGGGGCCGGGCGGGGGGGCGGGGCCGGGCGTGGGCGAGGCCGACAGCGAGCCCAGCGGCCCGGGGGACGCCCGCCCGCCCACGGGGACGAACACCTGGGCGTCAGGGTTGAAGCCCAGGCTCCGGGCCTCGTCGGGGCCCCCGTCCCCCGGGGCCCCGTCCCCCGGCGGCTCCCCCCGCTCCGCCCCCCCGCCCGGCCCCGGGGGGTCCTCCAGGTACAGCACCTTCAGGGCGCCCTGCTCCCCGATCTGGTAGGACACCTCGTAGGGGTCCACCCAGATGCTGAGCTCCGCCGGGACGTTGGCGCGGACCTCCTCCGTGTCCAGGCCGCTGCGCCGGGCCGCCAGCTCCACCACCGGGTCCCGGGGGGCCCCCAGGTGCAGGCAGCGGAAGGCCGAGCCGCGCAGCGGGGCCTCGGGGTACCAGTGGCCCTCGAAGCGCGCCACCAGGAGGCGCTCCAGCTCCTCCCCGAACAGGTCGGCTCGGCGCCGCGGCAGCTTGTTGTACAGGTAGGACACGATGAAGTTCAGCGCCACCTTCACCTCCAGGAGCATGGCGCCGCTACCGGGGGCTGAGCTACCGGGGGCGGAGCTACAAGATGGCGCCTGGTGTTGTTGTTTTGCTTTAGCAGTAAAGGTGGCCGTGTTCAAACCGGGGCCATCAACACAGGTACATATGCAGGGGAACTGGGTTTATAAAGTGTATAAAACGTGTGCTGCCACCATGATGGGGCTCTGTGTGTAGGGGGTCAGCGGAGTCCCTCTCAAGGCTCCTGATTGGACGGCTCTGCAGACAACGGTGTCAAGTTTCAACTGTAAGAAAAAATAAAATAACGAAGTTGATTTAGGCGGAGGCACGACAATTCTTTCATTGATCAAACACACCCCTTTTATGACTGGACTTGGACCAGATGAAACGATCTGTAGTCGCAAATCGTCCCTCTCTAAGCATGATGTCGTGATCCCGTTAATCTGAACCGGATGAGAGTCGCCCAGAAGCGTCGGAACCGAAGGACCACTTCTCATCCTTCACGCGGGAGGAAACTGGACGTGTTAGGTGATAATGACTGAGAGGCGGAATGTAAAATGGCAGAAGGGCTGGCGGACCTATGGAACACAGTTTCCCACCATGCAGTACTGGGCGCGTCACCGCGCCGCGTGTGTCCGCGGCCCCCCCACCTGCCATAAACATAAACAATTCGCCCACATCTTCTCCCCTGGCAGGTGGGCTTCACCAGCATACACAATCATCTCAATCTCCACCAATCTGAAGACCGGAATTACCGAATCAACGACTTCATACATTAAGCAGACCCGAACGTCAGGCTAGGTTTACATCCGAGACGCTCCAGAACAATCCAACTACGCCACGGAGCCTGGAGCCTTAATTTACAATCTCTACAGAACAGAACCGGGTCCAATGTCACCCAATGTCATCTAACCCAAAGCGGACTTCAAACAAAGGCCTGACACGACATTATAACAACATATGGCGGTCCAGCAGCGGAAGTCTGACCGATGGCCGAGTAGCGACACACTTTACCCCGATAATAAAACTAGATTCACTGTCAGGACACCCGGAGATACAGAGAGACTAGCGTCAGATACAACGATATAGGATCATAATACAGCACTACCGGGCACATAGGACTGGCTTTGATGACACACACACACACACACACACACACACACACACACACACACACACACACACACACACACACACAGTGTTTCACTGGCATTGCAATAGGATTTTAACTCGTGAACGCACATACCATTTGGTGATTACCTCTAGGTATATCAGACAACTAAAACGCATTGTCACTACAGAACAATGTTCAACCATAAGGTCATTGAAGATAATGTTTGCTGGACTCTGGTCTCATGCATGTCAACCACAATGTGCACTAATGGAAAAGGCAAAACTCTCCATCTGCTACAGAAACCACAGGAAAAACACAGACTCCGGTTTATGTTGGGGCGACAATGAAATCAGACTTTTATTGAGATTACAGTTTGACGGCAGAGCGCCTGCGAAGAGGTACCAGCCGACAGTCTGATTACATAACCTACTTTGGGGATGACAATCTCTATAAATAATACATTCTGGAGCAGGTGCCTGGGTAAACGTTCAATTCTACTTACTGGTATTAAGAGTGAGTAGATTCTCTGTTTCCCTTGTGACTGCGCCTATTGGAAGTGTTCAATGTCTTCAGATGTTTGAGGTCTGAACTCCAGTCCTGTTTCAGGGCCCGGGCTCACAGCCTGCTGCGTGGCGCGTCCAGATCAAACTTTACTGTTTGACAACCCGGCGTATTTATACAGCTTGATGTGCACACACCCCCAGCAGTGACGAGCCAGCCGCGGAACTACTTTCTGGACGTTATCTCTGGCTGTGATGGGTCTCCTATAGCTCTGCTGTTTACCTTCGTGACTGTCTGCTAAAGCACTTCCCGTGATGTTGGGAAAATGTGCACATTTGGAAAAATGACAAATGCTATGTATTACAATGATCATGTTATTGGAGGGGATAAAAGCTCTTAAAGACTTGTGAACAAATACTGTGGGCGTATTTAGCGATGGCATCCTTTACATTAACATATTTTAAAATATCCTCCCACCACCAGCAATAACAGACCTATTTTATTTGGCGTAAGGATATTTGTAGTTCCATGTGAGGCTGAGCCATGGCTAAAAATATAAGTGGTGATAGCAACAGAGACTCCATTGGCTGAGATAAGGGAGGGCCCTGCGTTTATTGGGCCGCGGTGACCAGTCAGCAAGGCCAGGAAACAGACAGCCAGCAGGGCTTGTGGGTAATGAGGTCTGCTGCTAAATAATGTGTGTTCTAATAATGTCAGGTAATGATTATAGGCAATTTATTATGGCTTGAAAATGAGACATAGGAAGAAAATAAAAAAAATAGAAAGAAAGAAATAATATTAATAATTAATAATAATAAACAAAAATAAGATAATAACGATACACAATAACGACACTCCATTTAAAACGTTTCAGTCAAACCTAACGAGTATTCCTTCTGATCATCTGCAGTAATGTATCCGTAGCCCAAATGATCGGCTGCTCTTTTGCCTACTTTTCACATGTTGGTTTGGATCAGTGGAATGAATATGTTTATGATGAATATGTTTATTCATCTTGTTCTAATGATTTGATGCACGTTTCCAGAAAATAAATAAGAATCCCGAATTTTATTACATTCAAAAATTATTAAATATAATGTTTTAATACATTATATCACATTTCGTGGTAATGAGTGGTCAGCTGAATGAGATCAGAGAATACTTCTTCTTAAAACTAATATGCATTTATTTTTTATCATAATTATTCTTAGACTCGCACTTGAACGTCAATGAACGTAAGTAGCATAGGCTGTCCTGTTATAATACAGTGGTTGCAGGCCTGTAACTTGAAACTGCATAATCAGGGAATAAGTGAGCATTTATGTCTTCATTAAGAAGAAAATTAACGGAAACAACAACCAAACTGTCGTTTATAAAGGCAAATTATATATTATACATTCATATTAATAGTAGGCCTATGTATTGCATAAAGAAGACCTTTACATTAAAAGTTGACTTGACAGACTATATTGTAATGGTTTTAACGGTTTGAATAGTTTCAGAGCAGGAGAACTACAATCATGGCCGACACCGTGTTATTATTATATCATCTGACGTCACAAAACGGCGACTCGTTGTCAGGGAACAAAATGGCGTATTACTGTTTGACTGTCACTAGGCTACGGGTAAGAAATTATAATTCTGTATTACAAATGACTTTTTACGTGTTGGCATCCGACACCTGAGTTCAGATAAGAAGGGTTAGCGTCACATGTTGATCCTCGGCCGTATCGGCGACCTCAGAGAGAGTTAGGGGACATTGCGCCGTCTACAGGTCCCAGTGTCGCAGTTGTTATCGTCGACTGGGAACCACTCCATCATGACCATAGGGCGGCCAGAACAACGACACTGTCGATTAAATAACGATCTGGATCCTAGTCGACCCAGATCCCGGTAGTCCGCGGTCCCGATGGTCGAGCTGTTAGCAAGGTGACCGCAAGGTGACTTGAAGAGCAGCGGGACCGACAGTGATTGAGTAGTTCTAGAGACAGACAGCGACCACAACAGCAGGACGGGCTGCTGCTGTATGTCTGTCAGCGGTGGAGCACCTGTCCGTGTATCTTTAGAGTTGGGCTCAAAGCATGCCCGTATATATAGATATGGAAATTAAATTATATTTAGAGAGCAATGTAAAGGTATTCACCACTATTCGAAAAAGATAAGGCTTCTGTGTTCCTTTGAAGGGTATCTTGTTAAAGATCACACAAACTGACTAGTGGAAGGGTAACGCATCATACTGTAAAATAGTGTCGCTTCAGCCGCTGTCATGCCAAATTTGTACCGGCTGCCAAATTTGTACCGGGCACGTCAACAGTTGTCCGTTGCCAGGCAACGGACAACTGATTACGTAAGGGTTGTCCGTTGCCGGGCAGGTTTCAAAAAACATTCGCGCTCATGTTGCCAAAGACGAAATAACATAATACAGAAAACGGACCGCTAGATAACACTTGTTTTTACTTTATATTTCTATTGTATTTAATTGTTTAATCAAATTTAGCAAGTAAACTGAGTGTTTAAAGCAGGTCAAGGACGAAATAGCACAATACAGATAACGGACAAGTGCGAATGAACGAGCTTGAAGGTTCGCGAATGTTCGTGAACCTTTCATGTCTTTCGACGCGCGATCATCTGTTGCCAGGCAGGTTTTGAATGGATTACGTATGGATGACGCGGCCGGTACAAATTTGGCAGCCGGTACAAATTTGGCATGACACCGCCCCTAAACCCAGGGAGTGTGTTCATGGCCCCTAACCTCCCCTAAACCCAGGGAGTGTGTTCATGGCCCCTAACCTCCCCTAAACCCAGGGAGTGTGTTCATGGCCCCTAACCTCCCCTAAACCCAGGGAGTGTGTTCATGGCCCCTAACCTCCCCTAAACCCAGGGAGTGTGTTCATGGCCCCTAACCTCCCCTAAACCCAGGGAGTGTGTTCATGGCCCCTAACCTCCCCTAAACCCAGGGAGTGTGTTCATGGCCCCTCACGTCCTCCCCGCCTGTCCCCTCCCAGCTGGCCCTCGGGCCCGGGGCCCGGAGGGTCCACGTCGCCGCGGCCCTCAGGGCCAGGGCTCAGGTGTCCATGAGCCGCTTCGAACCGGACTCCTTCGTCAACTACGAGAAGATGAGCAAGAACATTGGCATCGTTCGCAAGAGGTCAGCAGCTGCCTTCGCTGTGTGTGTGTCTGTCTGTGTGTGTGTCTGTGCGTCTGTGTGTCACGTGCACATAAGTAAGGCCGGCCTTGACATTCAGAGCCCTGACTCCTCAGGGTCGCTGGACTCTCGGCCCGCTGTAGATAAAGGTCAGCACAGATCGGTTTCCGATCGCACCACAGTCCTCCAGACACCGCAGTAGCCTCCCGTGTGAGTGGGAGGATTGGAGCTGCTTTTCATTGATAAGAAATGACGCGAGAGAATTTAATAACGGGAGACACTGGCACGGTTAAGATGTCATAATGTGTACTACTGTCCCTGTCAATCGCATGAATAAAAAAATAAGAAGCAGGACCTTGTCCGAGCCTTCTTTAGTTGACATGTTGACGGTATAAACTCCTGGATTAACGAAACAACACCACAAACACGCGTCCGTCTGTCCGCAGGCTGGGCCGGCCGCTCACGCTGTCGGAGAAGATCGTGTACGGCCACCTGGACGACCCGGCGGGCCAGGAGATCGAGCGCGGCCGCACCTACCTGCGTCTGCGGCCGGACCGCGTGGCCATGCAGGACGCCACGGCCCAGATGGCCATGCTGCAGTTCATCAGCAGCGGGCTGCCACGCGTCGCCGTGCCCTCCACCATCCACTGTGACCACCTGATCGAGGCCCAGACCGGGGCGGACAAGGACCTGCAGCGGGCCAAGGTGAGGGGGGGGGGGGGGGGGACCTGGTGAGGGGGACAGGGACAGGGACAGGGACCTGCAGTGGGCCAAGGTGAGGGGGGGGGGGGGGGGCAGGGACCTGGTGAGGGGGGGGGGGACAGACCTGCAGCGGGCCAAGGTGAGGGGGGGGGGGGGCAAGGTGGGGAAAATAAAAGGATGTTAATAGCTCCTCCCCTTTTCTTTTGAACCAGGATGTAAACAAAGAAGTCTACAACTTCCTGGCAACTGCCGGAGCCAAATATGGAGTTGGCTTCTGGAAGCCCGGGTCGGGGATCATCCACCAGGTACCGTCCGGACTTCATTCAGCCCGACGGCGGCGCGCTGGATCAAACCTGTCCTCAGACATTCCACCACTCCTGAAGGTCTGACTGTGTCCCTCCTGTGCGTCTGTGTGTTGCTTCAGATCATCCTGGAGAACTACGCCTACCCCGGCGTGCTGCTGATCGGGACCGACTCCCACACGCCCAACGGCGGCGGCCTGGGCGCCATCTGCATCGGGGTGGGCGGGGCCGACGCCGTGGACGTCATGGCCGACATCCCCTGGGAGCTCAAGTGTCCCAACGTGAGCGATGCTGGGCTAGGCTAGGCTACGCTACGTGGTGTTCCCTCTCGCTGACCGCCTGGTTCTCTGAGCGGTGGTGTTCCTCTCGCTGACCGCCTGGTTCTCTGAGCGGTGGTGTTCCCTCTCTCTGACCGTCTGGTTCTCTGAGTGGTGGTGTCCCTCTCGCTGAGCGGTGGTGTTCCCTCTCTCTGACCGCCTGGTTCTCTGAGCGGTGGTGTTCCTCTCGCTGACCGCCTGGTTCTCTGTTCAGGTGATCGGGGTGAAGCTCACCGGCAGCCTCTCCGGCTGGACGTCCCCCAAGGACGTGATCCTGAAGGTGGCCGGCATCCTGACGGTGAAGGGGGGCACGGGGGCCATCGTGGAGTACCACGGCCCCGGGGTCGACTCCATCTCCTGCACAGGTGAGGGGGCCACAGCCTGACCTCCGACCTCCGACCTCTGACCTCTGAGGGCACACTCTGTCTCCTACGGTGGAGCTGAAATGAGGAGGAACAGAGGAAACCAAATCGTTTTGTCGGAAAGGGACAGAATCCCCTGTGACACCTGACGGCCTCTCAGAGGAGATTTGTTGATTAACCTCCAACCAGATGCTGCAAGAGCAAAGGGAGCAAGTGATAGGGAGCAAGAGCTCTGTTTGTGTGTTTGTTTGTGACCCCCCCCCCCCCGTCACCAGGGATGGCCACCATCTGCAACATGGGCGCTGAAATCGGAGCCACCACCTCAGTGTTCCCGTACAACCACCGCATGAGGACCTACCTGGAGAAGACAGGCCGCAGGGGTCAGTCCGCCATCTCTCGCTCTCTCGCTCTCTCTCTCTCTCTCTCTCTCTCTCTCGCTCTCTCGCTCTCTCGCTCTCTCGCTCTCTGGCTCTCTGGCTCTCTGGCTCTCTCGCTCTCTCTCTCTCTCGCTCTGTCTCTCTCTCTCGCTCTCTCTCTCTCGCTCTCTCGCTCTCTTCATCTCCCCCTCTTTTCCCCCCCCCCCCTCTGTCTCCCTTGATCATCTATTTCTTTAGAACCCTTTCATTATTGCTTGATAAGGACTATAAACCAGTCATTTCTTAGTCCGCTGTAGATCCCCTTACTCTGGATTCTAAAGTGGTGTCCGTTCCTGTGCCCTGTCTCAGAGATCTCTGCGGTGGCGGACTCCTTCCACCAGGACCTGGTCCCAGACGAGGGCTGTGAGTACGACCAGGTGGTGGAGATCAACCTGAGTGAGGTGGGTCTGCTCCCCGGGGGGGTTGGGGGTCACACCGATACACTAGGGCTCGTCGAGCCCCCTTAGGGGACCCCGTTTAGATCCTAGGATTGATTTGATTGGCTGGGGCCTGACATGTAAGGTGCTTTATGAAGTAGGGTTTGGTTCTTCTGAAAAGACAAACCAAAACATGAGAGAGATAACCTGAAGTCTACCGTCTCGCTCTCCCCCCCCCCTCCCCTCCCCCCCCCCTCCCCTCCCCCCCTCCCCTCCCCCCCCCTCCCCTCCCCGGTGACCAGCTGAAGCCCCACATCAACGGGCCCTTCACCCCGGACTGGGCCCACCCCGTCTCCGAGATCGGGGCCACGGCTAAGAAGAACGACTGGCCCCTGGAGGTTAAAGTGGGTCAGTGTCTCTCCCGGAGCCCCTCAGGTTACCTCTGAGGCCCTCTGCCTGGGACATGTGATCGGACCGCCGGCCCAGAGGAGCTCAGCGCGGCGTCCGTGTGGTCCTCCTGAGCGCTGCGGACCCAGAGCAGTAAAGTGGAACACAGTGACCCGCTCCTCTGAGGCAGTGGGGCCAGGAGGACCCAGCAGGCCGGCTTTAGGGTGCAGAGAAACACCTTGCACTTAGAGTCGTTTAGCAGATGCTCTGGTCCGTAGTGACTTACAGTGAGGAACAATATTTATTGTATTATTATTTAAATGTTTTTATTATTGGGATCACTTGACCCCAATGCCCTGACTCCATCCTCTGGTACCCTGACTCCATCCTCTCCTCTGGTACCCTGACTCTCTCTCTGGTACCCTGACTCCATCCTCTCCTCTGGTACCCTGACTCTCTCTCTGGTACCCTGACTCCCTCTCTGGTACCCTGACTCCATCCTCTCCTCTGGTACCCTGACTCTCTCTGGTACCCTGACTCCCTCCTCTGGTACCCTGACTCTCTCTGGTACCCTGACTCCATCCTCTCCTCTGGTACCCTGACTCTCTCTGGTACCCTGACTCCCTCCTCTGGTACCCTGACTCTCTCTGGTACCCTGACTCCATCCTCTCCTCTGGTACCCTGACTCTCTCTGGTACCCTGACTCCCTCCTCTGGTACCCTGACTCTCTCTCTGGTACCCTGACTCCATCCTCTCCTCTGGTACCCTGACTCTCTCTGGTACCCTGACTCCATCCTCTCCTCTGGTACCCTGACTCTCTCTGGTACCCTGACTCCCTCTCTGGTACCCTGACTCCATCCTCTCCTCTGGTACCCTGACTCCCTCTCTGGTACCCTGACTCCATCCTCTCCCTCTCTGGTACCCTGACTCTCTCTGGTACCCTGACTCCATCCTCTCCTCTGGTACCCTGACTCTCTCTCTGGTACCCTGACTCCATCCTCTCCTCTGGTACCCTGACTCTCTCTGGTACCCTGACTCCATCCTCTCCTCTGGTACCCTGACTCTCTCTGGTACCCTGACTCCCTCCCTCCTCTGGTACCCTGACTCCCTCTCTGGTACCCTGACTCCATCCTCTCCTCTGGTACCCTGACTCTCTCTGGTACCCTGACTCCCTCCTCTGGTACCCTGACTCTCTCTGGTACCCTGACTCCCTCCTCTGGTACCCTGACTCTCTCTGGTACCCTGACTCCATCCTCTCCTCTGGTACCCTGACTCCCTCCCTCCTCTGGTACCCTGACTCTCTCTGGTACCCTGACTCCATCCTCTCCTCTGGTACCCTGACTCCATCCTCTCCTCTGGTACCCTGACTCTCTCTGGTACCCTGACTCCCTCCTCTCCCTCTCTGGTACCCTGACTCTCTCTGGTACCCTGACTCTCTCTGGTCCCCGGTCCGGTGCAGGTCTGATCGGCAGCTGCACCAACTCCAGCTACGAGGACATGGGCCGGGCGGCGTCGTTGGCCAAGCAGGCGCTGGACAAGGGGCTCCGCTGCAAGTCTGAGTTCACGGTGACCCCCGGGTCGGAACAGATCAGGGCCACCATCGAGAGGGACGGATACGTGAGTGATGACCGCCAGGACCGGGATACCAGATACAGAGATACAGAGATACAAGATACAGAGATACAAGATAGAGAGATACAAGATATAGAGATAGAGAGATACAAGCTAGAGAGATACAAGATACAGAGATAGAGAGATACAAGATACAGAGATACAAGTTAGAGAGATACAAGAGATTCAAGTTAGAGAGATACAAGATAGAGAGATACAAGATACAGAGATATAGAGATACACAGATACAAGATACAGAGATTCACAGATAAAGGGCCCTTCTCCTCTCCTTATGAAGGTGTAGAGTGATAAAGGGCCCTTCTCCTCTCCTTATGAAGGTGTAGAGTGATAAAGGGCCTTCTCCTCTCCTTATGAAGGTGTAGAGTGATAAAGGGCCTTCTCCTCTCCTTATGAAGGTGTAGAGTGATAAAGGGCCTTCTCCTCTCCTTATGAAGGTGTAGAGTGATAAAGGGCCCTTCTCCTCTCCTTATGAAGGTGTAGAGTGATAAAGGGCCCTTCTCCTCTCCTTATGAAGGTGTAGACTGATAAAGGGCCCTTCTCCTCTCTGCAGGCCCAGATCCTGAGAGACGTTGGCGGGGTGGTCCTGGCCAACGCGTGCGGGCCCTGCATCGGCCAGTGGGACAGGTGGGAGGGCCTCCTCTAGGATATACATTATAGTATTAATGTCCACGTGTACGATCATTGTCTTTTGGATTGGTTGAAGGAGTGGTCCCACAAATCAGATTTTACATTCATGATGTAAAGTCCCTGCCTCTCGCTTCATGTTTGTTGTTAAGCGAGGAGGCGAACACAGACTGGGAACCAAAGCTCTGATTAACTTTAACACAGAGTCAACCGGCCGCTGAAGAAAGCTACAATACTCATGACAATACTCATTAATGTCCCCTTCTGAAGCTTAATCCTCTCACGCAACTGAGTGTCTCTTAGAATACCGGAGACATGTTGACCTCCCCTGAAGCTCTGATACTGGAGGCCTGCTGGTCCCAGACCAGTTAAGGAGCAACCAATCAGTGCAATGAACCCAAAAGAGTCCGCTCATGTTAGACTCATGCTGATTTGTTCCTGGTAGCTCGAACCAATCGTGTTTGATGTCGCTTCTAACTGAGTATAGCAGTGACCTGGGAGACACCGAGCTGAACCTGTCTGTGTTCCTCCTTCCTCAGGAAGGACGTGAAGAAGGGAGAGAAGAACACCATCGTCACGTCCTACAACCGCAACTTCACCGGCCGGAACGACGCCAACCCCGCCACGCACGCCTTCGTCACCTCCCCAGAGGTAAGCCCCGCCCCTCTGGGCTGTGGCCCCTCCCCTGAGGTGAGCCCAGCCCCTCTGGGCTGAGGCCCCTCCCCCGAGGCTCATTATGTTTTAAATGACATCCTGTCCGTCCCCCAGGTCGTCACGGCGATGGCCATCGCCGGCACGCTGGACTTCAACCCGGAGACGGACTTCCTGACGGCGGCCAACGGGGAGAAGTTCAGGCTGCAGCCGCCCACCGGAGACGAGTTGCCGTCCCGGGACTTCGACCCGGGCCAGGACACCTACCAGCACCCCCCCCCCCAGGGGTCCAGCGTCAAGGTGAGACCCCCCCACGCCACGCCCCGAAGGCCTGGGACGGAGCAGGGAGCTCTGGTGGGGAGGGGCGGGACATAAGTGGGCACGGTATCAGCTGATTGGTCAGGGACATGAGGCAGCGGTCTCCATGGTAACTGGGGCGTGGTAGTGGTGAGGCGTCCGTCTGTCCCCTCATGCGTCCGTCTGTCTGTCTCATGCGTCCGTCTGTCTGTCTCATGCGTCCGTCCGTCCGTCCGTCTGTCTGTCTCATGCGTCCGTCCGTCCGTCTGTCAGTCTCATGCATCCGTCTGTCTCATGTGTCTGTCTGTCTGTCTGTCTCATGTGTCCGTCCGTCTGTCTGTCTCATGCGTCCGTCTGTCTGTCTCATGTGTCCGTCTGTCTGTCTCATGCGTCCGTCTGTCTGTCTGTCTCATGCGTCCGTCTGTCTGTCTGTCTCATGTGTCCGTCTGTCTGTCTCATGCGTTCGTCCGTCTGTCTGTCTCATGTGTCCGTCTGTCTGTCTCATGCGTCCGTCTGTCTGTCTCATGCGTCCGTCTGTCTGTCTCATGTGTCCGTCTGTCTGTCTCATGCGTCCGTCTGTCTGTCTCATGCGTCCGTCTGTCTGTCTCATGCGTTCGTCCGTCTGTCTGTCTCATGTGTCCGTCTGTCTGTCTCATGCGTCCGTCTGTCTGTCTCATGCGTTCGTCCGTCTGTCTGTCTCATGCGTCCGTCTGTCTGTCTCATGCGTTCGTCCGTCTGTCAGTCTCATGTGTCCGTCTGTCTGTCTCATGCGTCCGTCTGTCAGTCTCATGTGTCCGTCTCTCTGTCTCATGCGTCCGTCTGTCTGTCTCATGCGTCCGTCTGTGTGTCTCATGCGTCCGTCTGTCTGTCTCATGCGTCCGTCTTTCTCATGTGTCCGTCTGTGTGTCTCATGCGTCCGTCTGTCTGTCTCATGCGTCCGTCTGTGTGTCTCATGCGTCCGTCTGTCTGTCTCATGCGTCCGTCTGTCTCATGTGTCCGTCTGTGTGTCTCATGCGTCCGTCTGTTTGTCTCATGCGTCCGTCTGTCCTCCAGGTGGACGTCAGTCCCTCCAGTAACCGCCTGCAGCTTCTGGAGCCGTTCGACCGCTGGAGCGGAACGGACCTGGAGGAGCTCAGGGTGCTGATCAAGGTGAGGGGGGGGGGGGGGGGCAGGTCCTCTCTGTTATGATGCGGCCCCTGGCCCCTGGGGTCCTCTCTGTTATGATGGGGGCCCCTGGGGTCCTCTGTTATGATGGGGGCCCCTGGGGTCCTCTCTGTTATGATGCGGCCCCTGGCCCCTGGGGTCCTCTCTGTTATGATGCGGCCCCTGGGGTCCTCTCTGTTATGATGGGGGCCCCTGGGGTCCTCTCTGTTATGATGCGGCCCCTGGGGTCCTCTCTGTTATGATGCGGCCCCTGGGGTCCTCTCTGTTATGATGGGGGCCCCTGGGGTCCTCTCTGTTATGATGGGGGCCCCTGGGGTCCTCTCTGTTATGATGCGGCCCCTGGGGTCCTCTCTGTTATGATGCGGCCCCTGGCCCCTGGGGTCCTCTCTGTTATGATGCGGCCCCTGGCCCCTGGGGTCCTCTCTGTTATGATGCGGCCCCTGGCCCCTGGGGTCCTCTCTGTTATGATGGGGGCCCCTGGGGTCCTCTCTGTTATGATGCGGCCCCTGGGGTCCTCTCTGTTATGATGGGGGCCCCTGGGGTCCTCTCTGTTATGATGGGGGCCCCTGGGGTCCTCTCTGTTATGATGCGGCCCCTGGGGTCCTCTGTTATGATGCGGCCCCTGGCCCCTGGGGTCCTCTCTGTTATGATGCGGCCCCTGGCCCCTGGGGTCCTCTCTGTTATGATGCGGCCCCTGGCCCCTGGGGTCCTCTCTGTTATGATGCGGCCCCTGGCCCCTGGGGTCCTCTCTGTTATGATGCGGCCCCTGGCCCCTGGGGTCCTCTCTGTTATGATGCGGCCCCTGGCCCCTGGGGTCCTCTCTGTTATGATGCGGCCCCTGGCCCCTGGGGTCCTCTCTGTTCACACATCAGATCTGTGTGACCGACTTCTTTGCATGATACTTTTCTTTTGGGGGGTTTTCTGTTGTGCTCACACCCGCTGTGCGCAGGTGAAGGGGAAGTGCACCACGGACCACATCAGCGCCGCGGGGCCCTGGCTCAAGTTCCGGGGCCACCTGGACAACATCTCCAACAACATGCTGATCGGAGCGGTCAACACGCAGAACGACGGCGTCAACAGCGTCAAGAACCAGCTGACGGGGCAGTACGGGGGGGTGCCCGAGGTGGCCCGCCACTACAAGGTAGGTGTGTGTGTGTGTGTGTGTGTGTGTGTGTGTGTGTGTGTGTGTGTGTGTGTGTGTGTGTGTGTGTGTGTGTGTGTGTGCTCTGACATCATGTCTGTACACACGGTCTCGGCCAATCAGCATCCGGTGTCCTCCTTAGCGCCACTGTCTCCACGTGTCTCTGTGTGTCTGTGCCCCCCCCCCCCCCCCCCCCCCCCCCCAGGCGGAGGGCGTGGGCTGGGTGGTGGTCGGGGATGAGAACTACGGCGAGGGCTCCAGCCGGGAGCACGCCGCCCTGGAGCCACGCCACCTGGGGGGGCGCGCCATCATCGTCAAGAGCTTCGCCCGCATCCACGGTACACACACAGACACACGCACACGCACACACAGTGTCCATCTCCCCAGTGTTGTCAGCCTGAACACATTGAGTCTTCATGGTTCTCGTTGCGTTGCCGTGGGAACACACAGAAGACCACAGGGCTGTGTTTGGCCAGCTTGAGGTTACCGGTGTCGCTCCGATCCTGCCCCCTCAGACTCCTCCCTCTTCAGCTTGTTGTCGCCCTGTTTGAGGTCCTGCCCTCTGGTCCACAGAGACCAACCTGAAGAAGCAGGGCATGCTGCCCCTGACCTTCGCCGACCCCCAGGACTATGACAAGGTCGGCCCTGAGGACAAGGTCTCCATCCAGGGCCTGGAGTCCTTCAGCCCCGGGAAGGTGAGCAACCTGGTCTCTGTAGTGAGCCCCCTCAGAGCTGCTCTATAGTGAGCCCCCCTAACAGAGCTGCTCTATAGTGAGCCCCCCTAACAGAGCTGCTCTATAGTGAGCCCCCTAACAGAGCTGCTCTATAGTGAGCCCCCTCAGAGCTGCTCTATAGTGAGCCCCCTCAGAGCTGCTCTATAGTGAGCCCCCTAACAGAGCTGCTCTATAGTGAGCCCCCCTCAGAGCTGCTCTATAGTGAGCCCCCCCAGAGCTGCTCTATAGTGAGCCCCCCTCAGAGCTGCTCTATAGTGAGCCCCCCCCAGAGCTGCTCTATAGTGAGCCCCCTAACAGAGCTGCTCTATAGTGAGCCCCCCTAACAGAGCTGCTCTATAGTGAGCCCCCCTAACAGAGCTGCTCTATAGTGAGCCCCCCTCAGAGCTGCTCTATAGTGAGCCCCCCCCAGAGCTGCTCTATAATGAGCCCCCTAACAGAGCTGCTCTATAGTGAGCCCCCTCAGAGCTGCTCTATAGTGAGCCCCCCTCAGAGCTGCTCTATAGTGAGCCCCCCTCAGAGCTGCTCTATAGTGAGCCCCCCCAGAGCTGCTCTATAGTGAGCCCCCTCAGAGCTGCTCTATAGTGAGCCCCCCCCCAGAGCTGCTCTATAGTGAGCCCCCCTAACAGAGCTGCTCTATAGTGAGCCCCCCTAACAGAGCTGCTCTATAGTGAGCCCCCCTCAGAGCTGCTCTATAGTGAGCCCCCCCAGAGCTGCTCTATAGTGAGCCCCCCTCAGAGCTGCTCTATAGTGAGCCCCCCCAGAGCTGCTCTATAGTGAGCCCCCTCAGAGCTGCTCTATAGTGAGCCCCCTCAGAGCTGCTCTATAGTGAGCCCCCCTCAGAGCTGCTCTATAGTGAGCCCCCCTCAGAGCTGCTCTATAGTGAGCCCCCTCAGAGCTGCTCTATAGTGAGCCCCCCCCCAGAGCTGCTCTATAGTGAGCCCCCCTAACAGAGCTGCTCTATAGTGAGCCCCCCCCAGAGCTGCTCTATAGTGAGCCCCCCTAACAGAGCTGCTCTATAGTGAGCCCCCCCCAGAGCTGCTCTATAGTGAGCCCCCCTAACAGAGCTGCTCTATAGTGAGCCCCCCTAACAGAGCTGCTCTATAGTGAGCCCCCCTAACAGAGCTGCTCTATAGTGAGCCCCCCTCAGAGCTGCTCTATAGTGAGCCCCCCTAACAGAGCTGCTCTATAGTGAGCCCCCCCCCAGAGCTGCTCTATAGTGAGCCCCCCTAACAGAGCTGCTCTATAGTGAGCCCCCCTAACAGAGCTGCTCTATAGTGAGCCCCCCCCCAGAGCTGCTCTATAGTGAGCCCCCCTAACAGAGCTGCTCTATAGTGAGCCCCCCCCAGAGCTGCTCTATAGTGAGCCCCCCTAACAGAGCTGCTCTATAGTGAGCCCCCCTCAGAGCTGCTCTATAGTGAGCCCCCTCAGAGCTGCTCTATAGTGAGCCCCCCTAACAGAGCTGCTCTATAGTGAGCCCCCCCAGAGCTGCTCTATAGTGAGCCCCCCTCAGAGCTGCTCTATAGTGAGCCCCCCCCAGAGCTGCTCTATAGTGAGCCCCCCCAGAGCTGCTCTATAGTGAGCCCCCCCCAGAGCTGCTCTATAGTGAGCCCCCCTAACAGAGCTGCTCTATAGTGAGCCCCCCCAGAGCTGCTCTATAGTGAGCCCCCCTCAGAGCTGCTCTATAGTGAGCCCCCCTAACAGAGCTGCTCTATAGTGAGCCCCCCTCAGAGCTGCTCTATAGTGAGCCCCCCCAGAGCTGCTCTATAGTGAGCCCCCCTAACAGAGCTGCTCTATAGTGAGCCCCCTCAGAGCTGCTCTATAGTGAGCCCCCCCAGAGCTGCTCTATAGTGAGCCCCCTAACAGAGCTGCTCTATAGTGAGCCCCCCTCAGAGCTGCTCTATAGTGAGCCCCCTAACAGAGCTGCTCTATAGTGAGCCCCCCTCAGAGCTGCTCTATAGTGAGCCCCCTAACAGTCCCCTTGAAGGGACGCTCCAATCAGACTCCTCTCTGCCCCCCCCTCCAGCCCCTGACGGCGGTCCTGAAGCACGCCGATGGCAGCCTGGACTCCATCTCCCTGAACCACACCTTCAACCAGCCCCAGATCGAGTGGTTCAAGGCGGGCTCCGCCCTCAACCGCATGAAGGAGCTCCAGTGAGGAGGGGGAGGGAGGGAGGGAGGGGGAGGAGGAGGAGGTGATGAGGGGAGGGGGGGATGGGTTCCATGGGGTAGCAGAAGAGCTTCGACGAGCAGAGCTGTCTGACTAATTAAATTTGTTAGGAAAACCTCGTGTGTACGGGAGTGAGATGGAAGATGGAAGATGGCCGCCGCATTGCTGCGGGTTTGCTGTTTAGGTACGGAGTCTTTAGACGCACACGCGCGGTCGCTGTAAAAATTAAAAGCGCACACATTCACTCACACAGGCAAACGCACAACACACCGATGAGACGACAACGCAAGCACTCCAGGGCAGGACGCACACACACACACACACACACACACAGCTTTGTCGACGTTAGCTTTGCATGAACTGTTTCCCACCTTCGTCTGAATCACGTTTGCGCGGCTTTTTTGCACGCATACATACGCACACATACATGCACACACATATACGTGCACACATACACGCACAAACACACACGCACATACATGCACGCACACACCCTGATGGCCACTCCAGGGTTCGTGCTAGTCTCGGCGAGTTTGTTCTCCAGTGCAATAAGCATAGTATTGCTCGACCGAATACAAAGGCTCCATTCTCCTCGGACCGTCCTCCATTATGGCAGCAGTGAAGACAAAGCCATGTTGTATTGATCTGGGTCCGCAGCTCTCCTCACTGTTCTCTCCCTCATCTCGCTGCGGTTCCAAACCCTCCCATGATGCACTTGGACCTTGGGCCGCATTCAAAGGCCCGTTGATTACTGTCTCCTCGCTCAACCCAACGCACAATCCAGCGTCCCGCAGCCCGGGCGCGGGACGCGGGACGTAGTCCAGCTTCACGCAGCTCTCATTCTCTTAAACATTTCAAACTCAAAACATTCTCGTGTGTTGTTGAGATATGCTGGTTGTAGAGGAAACACCACTGATCTGAATCACTTTATTTAAACAACACAAATGGTATATAATCTATGTTTGGTCCTTCATGTTAATATCTTATATATTGCTGCACTGTGTACATTTAAAGGTATATATGTGATATAAAGTCTCCTCCCAAGAGGTTCCCTATCTCCCTCTTACACTTGAATATTCATGATAACGAGCCACTGGTTTTAACGAGTCCTACCAGAACCACAACAGGATGTCAAGCGGTTCTGGCTGATGAGTTCGATCTGTGTGCGCTATCTGTTGAACTGAATGACGAGTTGCTGATGTGTGAATAACTGAAAAGTTTGGATTTTACTTTTGTTTATTTTACATTTTTATATTAGATTGTCCGAGGTTTGGATTTCCAGCTCGTTAAATGTATGAAGAGCGAAGCAAGTAATGTGAAGTGATAACTGGCCCTCCCCAAAGCCGTTGGTCGGTGATCAGTACTCCGTTTATCTCCTTTATTTAATGCAGTGATTGCCAGAAATGCCTCCACTAACAACTAACACCTGTACGCACAATCACCCCAATGTACCAAAAAAGTATAATTATTTGTTTTTTGTTACAATTCCCATCTTCCTGGTTTAAATTGTATTTCGGTGTTTGTGATCGCAGAACCTGTAAAAGGCAGAACGTAGAAGCAGAATCTGCAGAAGTAGAACCTGTAGAAGCAGAACACATAGAAGCAGAACCTGTAGAAGCAGAACACATAGAAGCAGAACCTGTAGAAGCAGAACACATAGAAGCGATCGGCTCCTCTCCATCAGTCTGTTCAGAGCTCTAAACGTGACCGATGAGACGTTCGCCCCCATATCGTTGTGTTTGTCCGCAGCTGTGATGTTTCCAGTGAGCGATTTGTCGTTTGGAGATTAAATAAAGTCATGTTACTAATGGGACTGATCTCATCAGAAATAGATGCATTAATCCAACATGACCAGCTTTAGTGGTTGTGATCTAATGGGTAAACATTAAGTTCCAGCCAGAGTTCTCCTACAGTGCCATCGCCTGTCAGGTTCACCGTGAGATTAACGCACTTGCAATATACATGTTACAATAATTAATAAAGATTACATTATATTTATGAGTTGTGTTTGTTGATTTTTTTTATGTTCTCCAAAATACAGACCTTCACACAAACAGCCCCTGATCCACAGCCTTTGGGTTGAATGTAGTGCAACATGAACTAGGGTTCATATATTACACGCTTGGGAAATTCTCCCTGATAGACATGTTTGTTTTGGTTTGTATGAGCAATTATAAGTATTCCTACTCTAGGAATTCTTAAGAGTAATTAGTTATTACTACTAGTAATAAGTATTACTACTGTAATTGTAATAGCTAGTATTACTACGAGTAATAAGTTACGTATTACTACTCAGTAGTAATAGGTGTATCTGTCACTCAGCAAAAGTAAGACCCAGGTACTCGTGTAACGGGTACTCGGTAGTAATACTCAGTGACGCCATACCAGCTGTACTCGATGTCTCGCTGCGGCTTGTAGGACATGGACATCCAACGTCCAAGTGCTGTCACGTGATTCCACTTGCCACCCCACTGACGTCACTGGCTAATGACTGAAACAACCTAATTGTGATTGCAAAAACATGCATTTGTGAAATGTGTTTTTGATGGGTCCACTCCTTAAGCCAGGGGTGTTTCTAGGTTTCATAAACATCCGGGGCTTAGCCCAGACGGAAAATGAAAATGCCAAAATTATTTCTATGCTTTATTTTGCATAATGCTTCACCTAAATAAACAAAATGCGCAGTTTATTATAGCTTAAAATAACTCCCCGACTGCTGTGCTGCTTATCCCCAAATGTCTAAAGTTCCATTCAAGTTATTTCAGAGTAAAAATTAAAGAAGTGAGACAGACTTTACACATACACATCTGACTGGGGATAGGATAGGTTAATTCACTTGAGGTGGTAAAAAGGTTATGTTTTTAAACTGTTTATTCTCTTGCCAGAAGGACTATCTAGACTAGTACTTATAAATATTTTTACTTTTATTTATTTTTTTAACCCAAAAATTATATTCTGGGCTAATTAATCACAGGGTCTGTGATTAGGATGTCTGGGTTCAGGGTCTGCGTTCAGGGACTAATCGACCAGGTAAACACGCGTCCTGCCGTGCTCCTCCTCAATGTATTGAGCTCCTCCGAGCTCAATACATTCATGATCCAAAATCTGACCGCAGCTGACCTCAGATCTGGTGAACTGGGCTTTTAATTCCTTCACTTCATATGTTTCGACCAATCCTGTTGCAGGAGGCAGAGTTATTTGCAGACAAACTAGTACAGCCCATGAACATTTAAAAAATGTAAGCTCCCTCTGCTGGACAACAGTCTCACACCAAACTACATTTTCCGTTTGAACCAACGTAGCTATAGTACATTGATGTGAGACGGGTTGGTGGATTGAACGTGTTGTAGTAGCAGAGAATGGCCTGGCCTACTAAATTCAAGCCTATTCATGTTAAATACATGAATAGGCTTGAATTTAGTAGTAATATGGAGGTTTCATATTTTTACAAAATGGATTATGTGAACATTGCAGAATAACAATCATGTATATTAAATGTATTGCAGGAGTTTAGCTTGACATTAACCAAGTTAAAGGACAATTAAATGAACCGCACCAAACATGTAGAAGTCAATGTGGGATTTTATTATATAAACAAAAACACTTGACAGAAGTTTGATGCAATTTGTAAAGGAAAGCAGAAGAAAACATTTTCCCAAATGAATCTTTTCAAAATGTCACCACCATTCCAAAAGCAAGTGAAGAGGTTTGTGTAAAAGCAGTCCTCCCTGACCAGCTCTGTCCCTGACTCTAAACCCTGACTCTCAACCCTAACACTAAACCCTCTGAGGGCAGGAAGACGCGCCTTCCGTGTAAAGGTTTGAACCACAGAGAAGGAAGAAAAGAGGAAGCAGTAGAGAGTAGTGAAGTAGTGAGGTTAGTGACAGACGTGAGGGAAAGGCGTGTGGAAGCACACGGTTAGATGGGGGGGGGGGTCAAGAAGATCACTCCCACTGGAGGTCATTGATCCATCAGCCTCAGACTGCTGAGCTCAGCAGGTCTTCTGGAGGACGAGGCTCAGATGAACTGAGGAGACGGGACCAGCAGGATGTCAGGATCAGGGTGGGTTTAGCTCAGGTGTGTCTACCCCCGACCAAACAGGATCAGGTGAGGTTCAGCTCAGGTGTGTCTGCCCGGACCAAACAAGGACAATGATTAGGTTCAATATTCAAAAGATGCAACATTATCTGAACCAAAGATAAGTCATTAAGGAGCAGGCAGGCTTTAGGGCGCCTTGCTCAAGGACGCATCACTGTATTCTGAGGACTTGAACCCGGCACCACTGGTTTGAGAGTTGAACCCCTAACCCCTTACCTTGTCCACTATGTCCAGATAATGCATTTATGAGGAATCCTTGATGGTAGAGTCCTGGTGGACCTCAGGATTTGCCTTCCAGATGTGCAGCTTCTCCATCAGTCCTCCAGATTCCTGGTCTGGTTACAAACGTAATTTGTCTCTGATGTAAGGTAACAAACACAGTAGTAGTTTGTCTCTAATGTAAGGTAACAAACACAGTAGTAGTTTGCTCTAATATCAGGTAACAAACACAGTAGTAGTTTGTCTCTAATGTAAGGTCACAAACACAGGAATAGTTGGGCTCTAATGGCGCGTAACAAAGTAGCAGCTGTAGTTCGTCTTTAAAACAACCACAATAGTATGCCGTAACTTGTACTGGACAAACTAATCCTGCGTTACAACAAGTCCACTCTGTTTATTTTATGCAAACTTACGAGGATCCTGGTTGGTGGAGTGATGTCGTCCTCCAGAGTCTTGGCTCCTCCATCAGCTCTTCTCAGCCAGGGTCCTGGTCTGGAACAAACAGCGCGAGTCTGGCCCTAAAGTCTGGTAACGAACATGTAGTTAGTTTGTCTTATTTTTAAGCCCTTTATTTCCAGTTTGTTTGGTTAATACAAACTTGCAATCCTTGTTGGTAGAGTGATGGTCATCCTCCAGATTCACGGCTCCCCTACCAGCTCGCCTCCGCTCCAGAAACACGTTCTAGTAAGAAAACACAGCGGTAGTTGGTTAACGCATGTCAGAGTAACAGCTGTATTTTGCCCTTTAAGTCAACCATGTAAGTAAATACAAACTTACGAGGAATCCTTGTTGGTCGATTCCTAGTCGTCCTCCAGCGTCTCAGCTCCTCCAGCAGCTCTCCTCAGACAGAGTCCTGGTCTGGAACAAACAGCGGAAGTCTTGCTTCAACATGTGGTAAAACAGATGTAGTCGTCTGGTATGTATGGTACAAACGCCGGTAGTTTGTGGTAGCAGTATTCTACGAGAAGTGGCAGTGAGTGTGATGATCACTTCAGAGTCAAGCTCCATCTACCCCACGACAGACGTCCTTCACCAGGCAGGCCCTCCACCAGCCCAGGGCCTTCAGCACAGCTCCTCCATCAGCTCGGCTCCTCCATCAGCTCCTTCAGCCATGGATTCCTGGTCTGGTTTCAAACACAGTTGGTCTCAGCAGTAAATCATCTGGGGACGCAACACACCCCACCTCCTGCATCTGAGGTTCACTTGTAAAATGGAAGACAAATTTAAACACTTAAATTAGACAACGTCTGCAGATTGTTGCGTTCAGCAATTCATCCACAACGGTCGTAGCAGCACTAGTAACATTAATGGCTCATATGACTCTTGCATAACCCCCTTATGAATTAACTCACAGCTTGGCACAGATATAAAGTCAAAAGATGATCAAAACCAGACCTAAACTACCGTGGATTTTAGTGTTTGAGATGAGCTTGGTGATGGTTACCCTCTGGTCCGCTGCTGCAGGCCCCTGGTCTCCAGCCTCAGTCTCCGGTCCATCCTGGCACCACAAGCCTCGGTCCCCAGCCTCTCAGCCTCGCCTTTCAGCTACAGCAGAAGGTTTATATCAGCATTTGCCAAACAATAAACTTAATTGACTCATCCGAAACCGAGTTACACAATTAATTGAACTATTATTTTATAACCCAAGGCCAGAAAAGACTTGAGATCAGACATGAGCATCCTGTTTTTGGGAATGAAGACAGAGCAGTCCACAAGTTTAAAGAAGTGGTTCAGGCCATGCATTGAAACTGACCTGAGAAGACTCTACTCACACAGAGCACTGACCTGTTCTGGAGGACTTCCGACAGGAGGTGGAGGTCTGGCTCTGAGTGAGGAGGTGGAGGTCTGGCTCTGGGTGAGGAGGTGGAGGTCTGGCTCTGGGTGAGGAGGTGGAGGTCTGGCTCTGGGTGAGGAGGTGGAGGTCTGGCTCTGGGTGAGGAGGTGGAGGTCTGGCTCTGGGTGAGGAGGTGGAGGTCTGGCTCTGGGTGAGGAAGTGGAGGTCTGGGTGAGGAGGTGGAGGTCTGGCTCTGGGTGAGGAGGTGGAGGTCTGGCTCTGGGTGAGGAGGTGGAGGTCTGGCTCTGGGTGAGGAGGTGGAGGTCTGGCTCTGGGTGAGGAGGTGGAGGTCTGGCTCTGGGTGAGGAGGTGGAGGTCTGGGTGAGGAGGTGGAGGTCTGGCTCTGGGTGAGGAGGTGGAGGTCTGGCTCTGGGTGAGGAGGTGGAGGTCTGGCTCTGGGTGAGGAGGTGGAGGTCTGGCTCTGGGTGAGGAGGTGGAGGTCTGGCTCTGGGTGAGGAGGTGGAGGTCTGGCACTGGGTGAGGAGGTGGAGGTCTGGCACTGGGTGAGGAGGTGGAGGTCTGGCTCTGGGTGAGGAGGTGGAGGTCTGGCTCTGGGTGAGGAGGTGGAGGTCTGGCTCTGGGTGAGGAGGTGGAGGTCTGGCTCTGGGTGAGGAAGTGGAGGTCTGGGTGAGGAGGTGGAGGTCTGGCTCTGGGTGAGGAGGTGGAGGTCTGGCTCTGGGTGAGGAGGTGGAGGTCTGGCTCTGGGTGAGGAGGTGGAGGTCTGGCTCTGGGTGAGGAGGTGGAGGTCTGGCTCTGGGTGTGGAGGTCTGGCTCTGGGTGAGGAGGTGGAGGTCTGGGTGAGGAGGTGGAGGTCTGGCTCTGGGTGAGGAGGTGGAGGTCTGGCACTGGGTGAGGAGGTGGAGGTCTGGCTCTGGGTGAGGAGGTGGAGGTCTGGCTCTGGGTGAGGAGGTGGAGGTCTGGCACTGGGTGAGGAGGTGGAGGTCTGGCTCTGGGTGAGGAGGTGGAGGTCTGGCTCTGGCTGAGGAGGTGGAGGTCTGGCTCTGGCTGAGGAGGTGGAGGTCTGGCTCTGGCTGAGGAGGTGGAGGTCTGGCTCTGGGTGAGGAGGTGGAGGTCTGGCTCTGGGTGAGGAGGTGGAGGTCTACCTCTGGTGGAGGAGGCAGACCTTGGGACAAACTACACGTTACCTTTTTAACCTTGTACAGTTCTAGAGTATCTTCTACTGTAACACGTGGGAATGACGGCCATTATTTTAGCTTTGATATTATCCGGTTGGTAACTCTGCACCAAAGTCGTTGTTTAACGTCATTCCATTGGGTAGGGTTTAACTTCTGTGGCAATTAATGACAGCAGATATTTAGAACGTACAAAAGCTGAAGTAACAAAGAACACTAAGCAGTATCGATATTAAATCAAATATACTCAACCATATTCAGGTGCTGGGTTCCGTTTAAGAAATGTCAAATTATCTTCCACCTTGAAATGATTTTCAGCCTTCTCTGATGTCAAAAATGGGCCCGCAAGTAGAACGCCGTTTTGTACGCAGTGAGAGTCCCGCAACGTCATCGTGGTTAGAAGTACGGCGCAACCATCGGAAATTATCAACATATTGTACGACGTACGTCTCAGTATGTATTTAATATCAGACTTTAGTTGTTTAAGATAGGGGCAACAATTCCCAATGGAAACCGACTGAATAATTGTTTCCGTTGGCAACGCCTCGAGGTTACTCAAATACAATCCAGAACGTTCCGCCAGATTCCCTCAGGGGACTCCCGTCAAACTAACTGCCAGGTGGTTTCTTATGGTTGTCAAGACTACAACGTTCTATGCTAACCATTGGGACTAAATCAAGTGACCACACTCAGAACCTTCCACGGCGGGAAGCACAAACCGTCCGACCGGAATCCGAACATTCCGGCCGGAACCAACCAAAAAGAACAACAGAACCAGCGCCTCACCTTGAGCTGAACGGAGGAAGATCCTGAAGTCCAGCGATGGTCTTCATTAAAACACAGCCAACAGACTTACCTTGAGGAGATCTGTTTGTTGCTGTTGGTCATTAATACTATTCAGTGTACCTTTATATTATTATGCACCCAGTGTGTACAAGTTATATCACTCAAAACCGTACGAAGAACCAAACTACCATGTACGTCCCACAACAACTTTAAACCTAAAATCCAGGAATCATTCAATACAAAACCGTGTCTACATTTTACAATTATCTAGATTATTCAGGGTACAAACCATAGAGCAAATCTAAACGTTGAGCTCACAGAGAGCCGACCATAGCCCTGCAACGTCACCCTGACCGCCTCATCACCAACAGCAAATCATGCCAGCCAGCCAACACATGTACAGGTCCAGTGAGAAGTGGGCATCTGAGTGAAAGGACTGCCCATAATAAAAACAAGCCCAATTCCTGAACTATCCAACCATCTTCATGGCTTAAAGATTTACAGACTTGACATTCCATTGCGTTCTAATCACCTTAGTCTGCTCCCTCGTTACTTATAAAACTCTACATCTCCATCACTAGAGTGTTGCATCCTACTCATGGGGGTGTGGTCTGAGTGAGCAGAGATGCATGCTGGGATACAGTGCTGTCTGAAGTCTTCAGTTCTATAGACACGCCCCTCAGGAGAAACCAAGTGTTTGAGAATCTGTCGTGACATCAGTTACATGAGCTGGAATATCCTTCAAGATGGCGCCAGGATTCTCAGAGGAGAAAGGCCAAGAGGAAGATGAGTGGGTTCTTCCTCACAGCCAGTGGAACACAACAACGGTCTTCATCAGAGTACCATGGAACCCTTTGAAACATTCTCCTCTTTACACCTTGAAGCCCCAGTGAAGGTTTCCATACCTCCTCAGCTGAAGAGCACAACTTCAGCTCGAAGAGCGCACTAGCTGGAGTTCCCGGATTGGTTATGATTTAAGGGAACCAATCGTTCAGCTAGTCCTGTCCGAAACAATTACAGTTCAGCCTGAGAAGACGTGCAACTGAGAGCAAGACAAGATCCACAGGGCTCTCCATCAATCCAGCCAGGTAGGAAGAGCCGTCTCATTACAGGTCTGAAGGTCATCTTGAATATCCATTTAGGTCCCTTTCCAACGTCAGACTCTCCTTGTGGAATTCCTTTCGGTGTCCATCCTCCGTTGATCCTGATTGGTGTAGTCCTAGTTGGAAGTCACTGATCTGAACATGCCACTTGCATCCTTTTACACTTGAGTTGGACACTCTCCTTCCTGCCCAGTG
Source organism: Gadus macrocephalus (assembly GCF_031168955.1). Lineage (NCBI taxonomy): Eukaryota > Metazoa > Chordata > Actinopteri > Gadiformes > Gadidae > Gadus > Gadus macrocephalus. Next base: position 555,150 of record NC_082383.1, read on the forward strand.
TGTTGGATATCGCTCCGGAGTGTCGCTCAGGGCTCTTCATGGCTACTGGAGGCCCTTAAGTAAACGTGTGGCCGTCCATCAGGTATGATTTAGTTGACCATTCCAATACCCCAAGCCAATCACACAGACCCCCGTATGAACATTATCACTGTCAAAGCAAGCCGGACACACACACATAGAACCCAGGACAGGCACGTAGAACCCCCTGCCAGGTGTGAGTGAGACACACACACACACACACACAGTAGAACCCTAACGAGGCTCAAAAATCTTCCATCTCATGTCAAACCCAAACACACACACACACACACACAACTGAGCCATAAAAGGCCAAACAATCATGCAGGGTAAAAACCTCATAGCAAATAACATTCCATCATACACCCCCCCCCCCAGCTCTCCTGCCAGGGCACCCAGAACAGAACAACCAATGTCTCCAGAGACGTAAATTATGTACAACATTCTTCAGTGCCGTCCCACATTGGTGATGGATTATTCTTGGCATCTCCAAGGTTGATTCAACGTCTCTGAAGTCATGTCTTTGTAGTCCATTGGTTTCCTGAATGACGGGCCTTCACAGAGCAAGCGGTGCAGCTTTAGTCAGCCTGAGGACAGGAAGGAGATCATCTGTTCAGAAGACCACCCAGTGGAGGGGGGGGGGCTCTTGAGGAGCAGGATCCATCTGGGGATGGCCCCAAATAAGACCTTCTTGGAAATGAAACTGTTCCTGGGGAGTCATGATGCCTGGAGGAGACTGTTGAATGTGTTCCATGGTTCTCCGTGTCAGACTGAAGTTGTGTTTTAGTGGTTGAGATGAGGAGCCCCCTCATCTCCCCCTGGTGTTTCTCCTTCTGAATCCCTGTCTCCATCTTTAAGAACATTCCAGTCCATGTAACTGACGTCACGACAGTTTCTCAAACACTCGGTTTCCGCTGAGGGGGCGTGTCTACAGACCTGTAGACTTCAGACAGCTCTGTATCCCAGTATGCACCTCTGCTCACTCAGACCACATCCTCATCAGTAAAGCAAAACTCATGTGATGAAGATGCAGAGCTCAGGAAAGTAGCTGGAAAGAAGACTGATGATATCAGAACCCAACCCATTACTCCAGCTTACAACAATAACTTAGAGCCTGTAACCATTTTAACAAATCATTAAAACCAACATAAACCAAAGACCTAAGTAACCCATGAACCAATAAAACATCCTTACTACTGAGATCAACCTTCAGGTAACAGGTTAACTCACCAGAAAGCCAACATACATCAATGTGCCCCAAGAGTAATGAGAAATGAATGACTTACAGTTTGCAGTTTATCTTCATGGTTAAGTTGGGATACTCACAGAACTGCAGTTAAATATCCATGATAGACCTTTGAAGGGAGGAACAGTTTACTCATGGTCCAAATTTCAAATGAGAGTTAAACCACCACAATCCCAGATTTCCTTCACACATTATCAGTGATTTATATTCAACAAACAAGTCACGTCAGTTGTGCTTTCCCACACAATTATACTCACATCAGGTTGAGGTGAGACGCTCCTCTTTACTTCAAAAAGTCTTTAACCTGTGAAACAGTACACAAACAAATGTCCTGTCCGGTTCCCTTTTAAGTAAAACGCACCAGATGCAACCAATTAACTAATTAAGAAAACCACCTGGCAGGCGAGCTGCGGCAGTGGTTACAGTGAGAGGCTATCTCAGCTCTGTGTTTGATCTTAAATGACCTCCCTCATTTGAATTAAAGGGATGAGTCTGATTTGACAGATTTAGATTCAAACTTCAAAACGAAAAAAGTCTTCATTCAATTCACCTTACTGTGTGCGCGAGTGAGTGTGTGTGTGTGTGTGTGTGTGTGTGTGTGAGTGTGAGAAGGAAGCTTTCATCAAAGAGACCAGAGAAACTCATTCACTGGTTAAACTGGAGTCATCGCCTACCAACACACGTTAACACACACACACACACACACACACACACACACACACACACACACACACACACACACACACAAAAGATACACTCCATTCAGTTCTGGTCACTAAATACTACTCCTCCTTCTCTCTTCTCCTTCTCCCCTCTAATCCTTTTCTCCTCTCCTTCCGTCTCTCTTCCACGCATATCGCAATTTTATTGCCTCTACTCGAGAATAGATTTGGGTGGGGATTTCTAGGTTTCATAAACTTCCGGGGCTTAACCCAGAGTGAAAATGAAAATGCTGCGTGCCAAATTTATGCGTATGCTTTATTGTGCATGCAAACTTTTCATAATGCTTTATCTAATTAAACGAAATACGCGGTTTATTATAGCTTTAAATAGCTACCTGACTGCTATGCTCTCCCCAAATGTCTAAAGTTCCATTAAAGTTATTGCAAAGGAATACAAGTGAGGCAGACCTTACACATATACGCACACGCACACGCACACACACACACACACACACACACACACACACACACACACACACACACACACACACACACACAGATCTGACTGGGGATGGGATAGGTTAATACACTTGAGGTGGTAAACAGGTTGTTGTTTATTCTCTTGCCAGAAGGACTATGTCTATCTAGACTAGGCTTCTTATAAATGTTTATGAATATTTTTATTTTATTTATTTTTTCCCAAAGATCATATTCGTGGCTAATTAAATAACATCCAAGGCTTTATCCCTGAATAAAAAAGCATAGGGACGTCACTGCCTTAAGCTAACGTATTTATCCACGATAGCAGACACTTTAAATAATAGTTACAATTACATGCAACTTATTTCAAATTTCAAATAGTATACTAGATACATACAAATATATATAAAGGAATATATACGAAAATGAAATGGCTAAAGTTAATGCAAAATTATGATGTAGTCGAGTACAAACAGTCTACTCTCATTGTAGTCTTTGGAAGTTAATTCTGACTGATATACTGTTATCTTCCACAGCATGACGTAACACATCTCAGGAAGTGGTGGTGCTCCACTTTGTTGGAGAATCTCCATACTGAGGGTTTAGTTCTTCTGAAGCAGATGTGCTGTGAATTCCAATATTAACACAACCGTAACAATGACCTACAAAAACTATTTGTGTGTGTGTGTGTGTGTGTGTGTGTGTGTGTGTGTGTGTGTGCGTGTATATGTGTGTGTGTGTGTGTGTGTTTGTGCAGTCATTGCAGACGGTTTGCTCATTTCACGGAGGAGGGCACACAATAGTGGCGAAGTCACGCCCTTTCCGGTAGGGCTCATGGGACCAATGAGATCGAAAAATATGAATGGGTGTCAATGGAGAGAAAATTATTATTTTCTGGTCCCGGTCTTTATATGCCCTGGATTACACATATGTTGTTTGTGGATTTAAAGGATAATTTTTCATGCAAAGAGTTCGACCGTTTATTGTGCAATTGTTCAGATAAAGGCTGTAGAGAAAACACAACGAGAAAGACTACACGGCTCGTATGTGACGTCACGCTCCCTGCGACTGGCGTGGAGAAGACCGACAATCTTCCCATTGGCATAACAAACTCTGCACGTGCCCCGACTTATAATGGTTTTCACCTCTTTCGATGCTTTTATCCTCCCCTTGGAAAAAGCGGTGAAGTGGGGCAGAGAGATCGCCATCTCTGTGCCGAGTTCCAAGGGCGGGTGTGGTGACGTATATCATATGCGTCGAGAGCAGCGAAGAGCTGTAGTTCACAAAGCGGCCTCACATAAAACCTAAAATTATCAAACTTCTTCACGAACATTTTTAGTTTTCTTTGCATGAAAAATTATCATTTAAATCCACAAACAACACATGTGTAATCCAGGGCATATAAAGACTGGGACCAGAAAATAATTATTTTCTCTCCATTGACACCACTTCGCCACTCTATATAGAGTGGCGAAGTCACGCCCCTACCGGAAGAGGCGTGACTTCGCCACTCTATATAGAGTGGCGAAGTCACGCCTCTTCCGGTAGGGCTCATGGGACCTATGAGATCGAAAAATATGAATGGGTGTCAATGGAGAGAAAATAATTATTTTCTGGTCCCAGTCTTTATATGCCCTGGATTACACATATGTTGTTTGTGGATTTAAATGATAATTTTTCAAAGAAAGAGAACTAAAAATGTTCGTGAAGAAGTTTGATAATTTTAGGTTTTATGTGAGGCCGCTTTGTGAACTACAGCTCTTCGCTGCTCTCGACGCATATGATATACGTCAACACACCCGCCCTTGGAACTCGGCACAGAGATGGCGATCTCTCTGCCCCACTTCACCGCTTTTTCCAAGGGGAGGATAAAAGCATCGAAAGAGGTGAAAACCATTATAAGTCGGGGCACGTGCAGAGTTTCAGTTAGGCCGATGGGAAGATTGTCGGTCTTCTCCACGCCAGTCGCAGGGAGCGTGACGTCACATACGAGCCGTGTAGTCTTTCTCGTTGTGTTTTCTCTACAGCCTTTATCTGAACAATTGCACAATAAACGGTCGAACTCTTTGCATGAAAAATTATCCTATAAATCCACAAACAACATATGTGTAATCCAGGGCATATAAAGACCGGGACCAGAAAATAATTATTTTCTCTCCATTGACACCCATTCATATTTTTCGATCTCATAGGTCCCATGAGCCCTACCGGAAGGGGCGTGACTTCGCCACTCTATACACCGCAAGAAATACACTGCAAGAATGTTGCAGAACGTTTTTTGCAAAACAAACAATTTCTGTTCCTTCTTTCTTCATTTTTCACGTGAAGTCGTTCCCCATTTTGTTATACTTTTCCATCATTGCCAGTACGTTTTTTTTTTATTATATCAATATTAATTTAAACAAAAATAAATAAATATAAAGAGAAAAGTCGACTCTCTCTAGCTTTCAATTCAATCCTGTTATTTGTTAGTTTTAATCCGACAGTAGGCCTACATTACTTTGAAAGGATGAACCTCCGTTTTGTGATTTGGACCTCACTTGACCTCGGTCCACGGTGCAATTTTTTTTTCACCACTGGGATGCTGACGGCGTTACCCCTCAGCTTTCAAAACTTTGAGAACCCCGGTTGTAGACCAACTTCGGAAAACTGTAGTTCCACCATAGAAACGCTAGAGGTCAGCAATACTCCCCGTCGCGCAATGACGTCGGTTAGGAAAAGTGGAGTCGAATTCATTTTAAACAGCGCTGTCTTTTCCTATGTTTGAAAGGAAGCACATTTTCATCTCTCCTTGACCCGATGACGTTTTCCACAAAGGTTAAGTAAAAGATAGGAGATTTGACTATTCGTAGAGGAATAGGGACACAGCTAAGGAGTCTCACCGCGTCCGCCATCTTGTTGTCACGTGACAGCACTTGGACGTTGTCCGTGTTCGAAATCGTTCCCTATACACTCGTTCCCTATTCCCTATATAGTGTACATGATTTAGTGCACTATATAGGGAATAGGGAACGAGAATTCGGACACTACGCTGAACATTTCTAAACGTAATTTGCGTCAGTAAATGCGCCGGGTATTTGTGTGACGCAGACAGATGCGCCCACATCATGTAAACATACCAGGCACTCACGAGGAAAGCTGGAGGTTGTATTGATGTTGAATGTTACATTTCCTTGTTCAAGTATTTTTTTTATTAATTTTGAATGTTAAATATTCTATGTTAAATCCCAAATAAATTGTTGACATTTCTAAACGAAAGCCGGAGACTCCATCATTAAATGTATTCGTTTTCGCGGTTATTCAGCTTCTTCTTCTCCGGAAAAACACGACCGCATTGCATTGTGGTATACGGGAGTAACATGTAGGGAACATCGTATGTACCCTATTTTAAGTCCACTATATAGTGCCCTATATAGTGGACCACTGAGAATTCGAACACCCTACAAAATGGCGTGCACCCTATTTAGTGCACTACATCCATGATAGGGAACGATTTCGAACACAGCTTGTCCTACAGGCTACAGGCTGCAGCGAGACCTTACTTACTCGCTGTACTGTGCCTTTAAATTTGCGACGTGCCGTTAAGTGACGCGGTTTGATTGTTGAGTTGAACAGTCACATGCAGAGATGAATCTATGAAAAGAAAGCATCGCAAACTATCTAGCCACTTACCTACACAATCGAGGATATCTGCATTTTATTTGTAATCCGTTAAGAAAATGCTACCGTGAAAAAAGGAAAAATATGTCAGGTTGAGATTAGTGGCGATAAAGTGACAGTTCTGATGACGTTAATAGCACATTGAGATTATGTCTAAACGTTTTTCCTATTAGGGATGGCAACTAGTCATCAGGTAACTCGACTGTGCACCTAGAACCCCTCGGGTTGTCCTCAGTGTCTTAGTGTGTAACTTAGTGAAGTGATCGCTTAGTTTGTTTAACTCAGTGATCACCATGTTCGTGTTGGTGGAGATGGTCGACACCGTCCGCATTCCTCCCTGGAACTTCCAGAAGAAACTGAACGACGCGATCACTGAAGAACTGAACAAGAAGCTGGCGAACAAGGTGAGGATTGGGTGCCAGCCATGGTCTGCACTGAACCAAACCGACTGACTGTTATTCTCATTGTCTCGGCACTTGATAATCCACCGCCGTGTCCTCATAGATCTGCTCTGCTTCTCTCCCCAGGTTGTGTATAAGGTGGGCCTGTGCGTCTGTCTGTACGACATCACCAAACTGGACGACTCGTACATCTTCCCCGGCGACGGGGCGTCCCACACTAAAGGTGACCCACCCTGGAGGCGCTGTGGCAGAGCCAGGGTAGCATTCACTGACGAGAGGGTTTTTCAGGCTGCATCATTGTGCTATTCAGTGCATAACCTCTTGTAAACCATTTTTTTGTGAGTGATTTTACCAAAGATGTGTATTCTTTTGTAACAGTTGCATCCACACAGAGTAGGCCAGCTTTAGGGAGAGTCGACTGGGAGTCGGTAACGTCCACTAAACGCTCTCCTGTCTCCTGTTTGTCGTCTCTCAGTGGACTTCAGGTACGTCGTGTTCCATCCTTTCCTGGACGAGATCCTGGTGGGGAAGATCAAGTACTGCAGCCAGGAGGGGGTCTACGGTGAGCGGGCTGGGGGCACCTCTGGGGAGATTAGGCTGTGTTACTAAAGTGTGTGTTGTTAAACTGCAGCCTAGCGCTGGGCTAGGCCCCCCGTACCGTACCCTCACCGTACCGTACCCTCACCGTACCCTCACCGTACCGTACCCTCACCGTACCGTACCCTCACCGTACCCTCACCGTACCGTACCCTCACCGTACCGTACCCTCACCGTACCCTCACCGTACCGTACCCTCACCGTACCCTCACCGTACCGTACCCTCACCGTACCCTCACCGTACCATACCCTCACCGTACCGTACCCTCACCGTACCGTACCCTCACCGTACCGTACCCTCACCGTACCCTCACCGTACCGTACCCTCACCGTACCGTACCCTCACCGTACCCTCACCGTACCCTCACCGTACCCTCACCGTACCGTACCCTCACCGTACCGTACCCTCACCGTACCCTCACCGTACCCTCACCGTACCCTCACCGTACCGTACCCTCACCGTACCGTACCCTCACCGTACCCTCACCGTACCGTACCCTCACCGTACCGTACCCTCACCGTACCGTACCCTCACCGTACCCTCACCGTACCGTACCGTACCCTCACCGTACCGTACCGTACCCTCACCGTACCCTCACCGTACCGTACCCTCACCGTACCGTACCCTCACCGTACCCTCACCGTACCGTACCCTCACCGTACCGTACCCTCACCGTACCGTACCCTCACCGTACCCTCACCGTACCCTCACCGTACCGTACCCTCACTGTACCGTACCCTCACCGTACCGTACCCTCACCGTACCGTACCCTCACCGTACCCTCACCGTACCGTACCCTCACCGTACCGTACCCTCACCGTACCCTCACCGTACCCTCACCGTACCCTCACCGTACCGTACCCTCACCGTACCGTACCCTCACCGTACCCTCACCGTACCGTACCCTCACCGTACCCTCACCGTACCCTCACCGTACCGTACCCTCACCGTACCGTACCCTCACCGTACCCTCACCGTACCGTACCCTCACCGTAGCGCCCTGCTCCACAGTGACCATGGGCTTCTTCGACGACATCCTCATCCCTCCAGAGTCGCTGCAGCAGCCCGCCAAGTTGTATCCTGAGGTTTCAGTTCACTTCCTGGTTCAGTGTGAAGTCGCTTCCTCCTTGTGGGTCACTTTGGACCAAAGTGTCCTAGAGGAGAGCTTCTCAACCCCCGGGGATAATCAAGGATTATCAGTAAGTGAGCAATGATTGGCTGTTTTAAACCTGCGCTACATTTTTGCGGTGACCAATCAGACTACAGAGTTTTCATTCTCAACAAATCACTCTGAAAACGGATTGAATACTGACACCCACTTAATTAGACCTTCATGTTGATCAGGTAATTAAAGGGGGCTGTCCTGGACCCGTTAGAGGGGGTGGTCCCTTTAGAAGGGGCTGTCCTGGACCCGTTAGAGGGGGTGGTCCCGTTAGAGGGGGCGGTCCTGGCCCCGTTAGAGGGGGTGGTCCCGTTAGAGGGGGCGGTACCTTTAGAAGGGGCGGTCCTAGGCCTGTTAGAGGGGGCGGTCCCTTTAGAAGGGGCGGTCCTAGGCCTGTTAGAGGGGGTGGTCCCGTTAGAGGGGGCGGTACTGACCCGTTAGAGGGGGCGGTCCCTTTAGAAGGGGCGGTCCTAGGCCTGTTAGAGGGGGCGGTCCCTTTAGAGGGGGCGGTACTGACCCGTTAGAGGGGGCGGTCCCTTTAGAAGGGGCGGTCCTAGGCCTGTTAGAGGGGGCGGTCCCTTTAGAGGGGGCGGTCCCTTTAGAGGGGGCGGTACTGACCCGTTAGAGGGGGCGGTCCCGTTAGAGGGGGCGGTACTGACCCGTTAGAGGGGGCGGTCCCGTTAGAGGGGGCGGTACTGACCCGTTAGAGGGGGCGGTCCCTTTAGAAGGGGCGGTCCTAGGCCTGTTAGAGGGGGTGGTCCCGTTAGAGGGGGCGGTCCCTTTAGAGGGGGCGGTCCTAGGCCTGTTAGAGGGGGTGGTCCCGTTAGAGGGGGCGGTCCTGGCCCCTTTAGAGGGGGCGGTCCTGGCCCCGTTAGAGGGGGCGGTCCCTTTAGAGGGGGCGGTCCTGGCCCCGTTAGAGGGGGCGGTCCCTTTAGAGGGGGCGGTCCTAGGCCCGTTAGAGGGGGCGGTCCCGTTAGAGGAGACGGTCCTGGCCCCAGTAGAGGGGGCGGTCCCTTTAGAGGGGGCGGTCCTGGCCCCGTTATACGGGGCGGTCCTAGGCCCGTTAGAGGGGGCGGTCCCGTTAGAGGAGACGGTCCTGGCCCCAGTAGAGGGGGCGGTCCCTTTAGAGGGGGCGGTCCTGGCCCCGTTATACGGGGCGGTCCTATCCCCCGGAGTCGTCTACGGTGTTGTGAGCGTTCCTGAGCGGCGCTCCAGTGACGAGACGGAGCAGGTGTGGCTCTGGGAGTACGAGACGGACGAGGGCGCCCACGACCTCTACATGGACCAGGGCGAGGAGATCCGCTTCCGGGTCACCGACGAGGTCTTCCTGGACACCTCGCCGTCAGGCCCCGCCCCCGCCACCGTGGACACGCCCACGCTGCCTGGCCAGCCCAAACCGCCCACGCCCGAGGAGAGCGGGCAGAAGAAGGAGCCGCCGTACACTCTGATAGTAAGGACCCGCCCTCATTCAGCAGACGCTTTAATCCAGAGCGATTGACGCCTCGTTTCCACATACGTACATTTTCGTACGCGATCCAACCGTCTCCGACCGAAAGTCCATTCATTCCTATGAGATTCTCCGTAATGTCCGTTTTTCCTCCGAGACTCCTCCCCTCCGTAAAATTTCTGTCCGGTATGTCTGTAATATACGTTCAAAAATGTTTACTTTCGCCGTCGTTTTACGGAGATACCGTATGAAGTTTTTATGTTTTTCACAAAACAAGTACCTGGCAGGCCAAACTCCTCGCCGATCTCTTTTCAAGCCTGGTTGGTTTTGTTTTTATCTCTGTATATGTCGATCCTCATGTTCCAAAGTACCGCTCTCCTAAAAACGGCCATTATCATACGCTCCCCCATCTTTTTGGCTGGCGTAAATAAATTCATGTCCGTACGTAAAACACTAGCGACCCCTTCCGTAAATTTACGGAAGCACGGATACGAAAAACATACGTATGTGGAAACGAGGCGTAAGTCACTTTTAAAGGTGTAGTATCAGGTTAAAGGTGTAGTATCAGGTTAAAGGTGTAGTATCAGGTTAAAGGTGTAGTATCAGGTTAAAGGTGTAGTATCAGGTTAAAGGTGTAGTATCAGGTTAAAGGTGTAGTATCATGTTAAAGGTGTAGTATCAGGTTAAAGGTGTAGTATCTGGTTAAAGGTGTAGTATCTGGTTAAAGGTGTAGTATCTGGTTAAAGGTGTAGTATCAGGTTAAAGGTGTAGTATCAGGTTAAAGGTGTAGTATCAGGTTAAAGGTGTAGTATCAGGTTAAAGGTGTAGTATCAGGTTAAGGGTGTAGTATCAGGTTAAGGGTGTAGTATCAGGTTAAAGGTGTAGTATCAGGTTAAAGGTGTAGTATCAGGTTAAAGGTGTAGTGTCAGGTTAAAGGTGTAGTGTCAGGTTAAAGGTGTAGTGTCAGGTTAAAGGTGTAGTGTCAGGTTAAAGGTGTAGTATCAGGTTAAAGGTGTAGTATCAGGTTAAAGGTGTGGTAACAATGAGGTGGTCTAGTGCTGAGTGTGTGTTCTGTTTCAGGGAACCATCTGTGAGCCGGGGCTGGGACTCTTGTCGTGGTGGAACAACTAGAACTCGCATTAGACGTGACGAGATCCCTGGGCCCTGTGGAGAACCGGAGGAGCGCTATTGGCCGAGCCGACCGGTTGACCTCGCGGTGGATGTGCAGGGGGGGGCTGGCCCAGAGCCAGACGCAGCGTCCAATCAACCGGCTCTGGGTCGATGGACAGGAGCCAATGAGCACCTCTCATGAAGGTCATGGTGGAGGTCAAAGGAAGAGGCGTGAACAGTGTGCGTCCGTTCAGAGACAGGAACACCACAGAGACCTGATGAACAGAACGCCGAAGGATATTAAGGTTATTAAGGAGGCTGCTTAAGGTGGGCCGGCCTTAATGTTAACACAACTCAAATAAATCCCATCATCTCAAACTACAGAAATGTGTTTTTATTCTTATAACATCAACCTTAGTTGTTCCTACACAAAAGCTAGGACTACTTTTTGTGCAGAAGCAGTGCTGAGTCGGTTTACAGGCCCGGAGGATCACTGATTGACACATTTATATTTTATGTCAACTGGTCGAAATGTCCCTGTGCAATGATGTTCCGCCATATTTAAACATGCATCCATATTTGGATAGGGATCTTCAGAGGGAGTTATTTACTTTTTGTTTTAGAGAAATTGTTTTCTCCTTCCAATGAAAAAAAAAAAAGGGTTTAATAGTCCACACACAGCTCCATCATGACATCCATCGTTTTAACCACGCGTGCGTGTGTGGCTCTGGACAAACCGACGCCCCGATCCAACCAACCCAATCCATCATCCGTCCCAACACCATCGCACCGTCTCCTCCGTGCACCTTCGCGCGAACGCACGCTGGCCCATGTGCACGAGCGTCGGATTTATGCAAACAGCGCCTCGTGTGCACGCGCCTCGGGTTTCTACACACAGCCCGTCCCGTGCACGCGCCTCGGGTTTCTACACACATCGCGTCGCATCACGCCATCGGAGTCTCCGCCAGCTGCGCAGCCTCACTCCGTGACATCAGGGCATCCACTGCTCTACGCGGATTTATCTTTATTTAATTCATTAAGTTATATAATAGAGTCCAGGACGCAGCGAGCCCTCGAACTACTGAATCTCCGGATCCGGTGAGTAACATTTCAACCCGCTTTAATTCACTGGAGCCCCCGACACACGGCTATTGTCTGGACGGGTCTGCTGCTGGCTGTTCCGGTAGATCCCCGATTCTACTCCGGGCTGTCGGGACCCGCCGTCCCGCTGCGGTCCGTCCGATGCTCTTTGAACCCTTCATCCCGTCAGGGTTATTGTCTTCATTACGCCTTCTGCTAAGGACGGGTTTACACCCGGACCATGGCTCCGGGGGTCGCGGACATGTGAGGTGTTTAGTGACAGCATGTCCCGCATGCAAACAGACTTATTACAACGCACGGGGATGAGTTAAATAACCTCTGATGGGTTGAGGGCGGGAGGCTGTTGGAGCATCCACCATGAGAACGGTGCAGCGCGGAGAAATCACGGCCAACACACACGCCCACGCAACGTGAGTGTGAGTGTGTGTGTGAGGGAGAGAGAGTATCTGTGTGTGTGTGTGTGTGGGTTTTTTCTAGTAGTTTAGTAGGTTTGTCCTTAACCGACCTATAAGCATGTGTCCATCTTAAACCAAGTCTTAATTCGGTCGCCATGATGGGCCGATACCGATCAGCGTGACGCCACTCGGAGTGACTCAAGTGATCTGCGCTATCCTGCGTTGTTTTGGTACATGACCATGTAGGATCATGCTGACGTCAGAAGGACCTGCCCCTACTGGAGGCCGCGTGCTGCAGCCCCTCCGACGTCACGGGGCTCCAGTGGGCGAGTCGACCTGCGCGTCACCGAGGTGCCTCACGTGGGCGTAACCTTGGCGCGCGGGTTAATGATGTCTCTTTGGTGGGGGGGGGTAGAGAACCAAAGCCATCTTCCTGTCTATATAAGGGGGTCCTCCTGACTGTAAGAACAAAAGTAGGGCTTCAGGTTGTCTCGTGCGCTTCCTCTCTCCACCATTCATTTCCCCTTAATCATTTGCCTCCTGCTGCAAGGGTGTAATTAGTCATTGTGTGTGTGACATGGATTCAACTGCTGCTCAAACTACTGTCTGAGCAGCCGTCACCGTGGATACTAAACACACAGCCCCCCCGGATGTGCCCCCCCCCCCCCCCCCCCCCAGGTTCTGCTCAGTCTCTGCAGAACACAATAGCAGATTGGTTTCCCCATGGAGAATAATCCAGAGTGAGGGAGGGGCGAGAGACACGCTGATCACCGCTGACCTCACCACTCAGCCTCAGCGTGCAACAGACGCACAACAGTCAAAGAGCACGCACAACAGACGCACAACAGACACACAACAGACGCACAACAGACGCACACCTTTCCTCCTTCCATCAACACAGATGCGAAAAATAATCTGTTTCTGGTTGTTGTAACGGCTCAGTGTTTAGTGAGGGACTTCCTACACACACACACACACACACACACACACACACACACAGACACACAGACACACTCTGCACTGTAGTGTGTGAGTCATCCCCATAGGGTCTCCATACGGCGCTGTTCCTGACCACAGGGATGCCGGGGTTGCCATGGCAGCCTGCTCTCCTCTTTCCCAACTTCAATGGATGGACCGGAGTGTTGTCAGCGACTCTGTCAGCCGCTCCATGAAACAGATTCTATGAGCAACCTATAACCTCTCTCTCTCTCTCTCTCTCTCTCTCTCTCTCTCTGTCTCTGTCTCTGTCTCTGTCTCTCTCTACAGCGAGGCGTCCTGATAGACTTGAAACGACAGCGGTGACCCACATAACTGACAAGAGAAGCCCGGTCGACGGAGACACACGCAGACACGCACACGCAGACACACACACGCAGACACGCACACGCAGACACACACGCAGACGCAGACACACACGCAGACACACACACGCAGACACACACGCAGACACAGCCAACTGTGCAGCAGCTCCCTGGCAGGAACAGGCGGAGAGGAGCGGCAGCAGCCGTAGGACCCCCCAGGACCCCCCAGGACCCCCCAGGACCCCCCAGGACCCCCGGACATGGCGGACCCCCGCCTCACCTCGCCCTCCCAGACCCCCCTGCGCTCCCCCGGCTCCCGGCTCTCGCTCTCCTTCCCCTTCCTGCGGGAGGGCAGCCGGGTGTGGGAGGAGGGGGGGGAGAGACCCCGCACGCTGCCCAGCCCGCTGCCCACCAAGCGCACACGCACCTACTCCGCGTAAGAGACCCCCCCCAGGGCCGGACCCCCGACCGGACCACATGGACCAGACAAATGCTTTTTTTGTGATTTCTTATGAAATGTTTATTTTCGTTCTCTCTCTCTCTCCCCTCCCCCCCTCTCTCTCTCCTCCCCCCCCCCCCCCTCTCTCAGCACCGTACGGGCCCAGTCCGGTCCGGTCTTTAAGGGCGTGTGTAAGAACTTCTGCAGGTCACAAGGTCACGGGTTCCTGAAGCCCTCCCACGGTGGGGAGGACATCTTTGTTCACATCTCAGAGTGAGTGGAGACACACACACACACACACACACACACACACACACACACACAGGAATACAGCCTGACTACAGCCTGGCTACAGCCAGACTACAGCCTGTTTACAGCCTGGCTACAGCCGGACTACAGCCTGTTTACAGCCTGACTACAGCCTGACTACAGCCTGACTACAGCCTGTTTACAGCCTGGCTACATCCTGGCTACAGCCGGACTACAGCCTGTTTACAGCCTGGCTACAGCCTGACTACAGCCTGACTACAGCCTGTTTACAGCCTGACTACAGCCTGTTTACAGCCTGACTACAGCCTGTTTGCAGCCTGACTACAGCCTGACTACAGCCTGACTACAGCCTGACTGCAGCCTGACTACAGCCTGTTTACAGCCTGACTACAGCCTGACTACAGCCGGACTGCAGCCGGACTACAGCCTGACTACAGCCTGGTGGTTGTTTGAAGCCTGTTTCTATTGTCTTGTGTCCAAAGGAGGAATCAAGACTAACAGAGATACTGACCCTTCATTCCCCTGTCTCCCCCCTCCTCTCCCCCCCCTCCCCCCCCCCCCCCCCCTCCCCCAGCATCGAGGGGGAGTACGTCCCGGTGGAGGGCGACGAGGTCACCTACAAAGTGAGCCGCGTGCCGCCCAAGAACCTGAAGGTGCAGGCGGTGGAGGTGAAGATCATCCACCTGAACCCGGGTACCAAGCACGAGACCTGGTCCGGGCAGATCCTCAGCTCCTAGGCGGGGGCGGGGGGGGGGGGAGATGGGGGATGGGGGGGGGGGGGTTGTTTGAGGTGAGATCGGGCTGAGGTCAAGGGACCGCTGCCTTGCGTGTCGGCATGGCAACAGTGTTCCCCCGCTGCTGTCGTCGGGGGCCGTCCTTAATCTGTCACCTTTCAGTCGTCATTCTCACATCACTTCCCAGTTCACTGTGGTGGTGAGATGCCTTTAGACTGGGCGGACTGGTTTAACAGGACAACACTGTGGGCGTCATGGTCAGCAAGACCCGTTGTCGGGGGCCACGGCGGGGGGAGGAGGGGTCAGAGGTCACCTCGGCCGTGGCTCCGTACAGAGTGGAGAGAGCGGAGGAACACCGTCAGCTGGAGGAGGCTTCACCCGACCGGGAGGA
The DNA here is from genome assembly GCF_031168955.1 of Gadus macrocephalus. NCBI lineage: Eukaryota > Metazoa > Chordata > Actinopteri > Gadiformes > Gadidae > Gadus > Gadus macrocephalus. The sequence continues at coordinate 570,565 of NC_082383.1, forward strand.
CGCAGCGTTAGGAACATGCATGACGGGAGGGGGACGGACGTAGACACCGTCCAGCACGGAGGGTCTGGGAAAACTATACTGTGAATGGAAGAGCGGTTAAATGTTGTTTATTTTCTGGAAGATGAATCGCCAGGATTTTATCATTAGTATTGTAATTATTATTATTTATTCGTCATGATCTATGGTGTATTTCTATGTGTCGTGTAGATGTGAGCCATATGCTTCCTGTGTACACTTGGAGAAAGGGTGAAGTATTAAAAGGCTGCACCACCCGTTTCTATAGAGCTACACCCACTAAGGCTTTATCCAGGTTCACTTTATCTACTCTGTTTCAATACTAACTTCCAGGAGGGACAAGCCATGGGTTTGTAAAGAAATACACTTTGTAGTGATGTGTGTTGTTGTTGCTGTTTAACACAATGTGTGTGTCTGCGTGAGGCGATGAACTCCATAACCTTATGCATTCATACTGACGTGAAGGATGACTTTACCGTCCGTCTGTTTCTACCGTGTTTATCCCGCACGTGCGAGTGCACCCTGTCTCTTTGTCTCACTGCCTGATGTGTTCCACTGACCGCTTGTGTTTCATGGACCAGACAATGTCTCCTCAAAGCAGAGAGAACCTCTCTGGTCAAAGTGGGAACAATAAAACATTTTGAAGATCCCTGGTGTGGTCTACGATGTGTCCGGTGTGGTCTACGGTGTGTCCGGTGTGGTCTACGGTGTGTCCGGTGTGGTCTACGGTGTGTCTGGTGTGGTCTACGGTGTGTCCGGTGTGGTCTACGGTGTGTCCGGTGTGGTCTACGATGTGTCCGGTGTGGTCTACGGTGTGTCCGGTGTGGTCTACGGTGTGTCCGGTGTGGTCTACGATGTGTCCGGTGTGGTCTACGATGTGTCCGGTGTGGTCTACGGTGTGTCCGGTGTGGTCTTTGTCCGCAGTCACAGTGGCTCGGAGCGCCATCTGGTAAGAGATCGGGAAGGGAGGGAGGATTTTTGGAACCACTTGATTAGATAAATTAGCTTAGAGCTCAAGGAAAACGCAGAATAAATCTCAAATAGCTTTTTATTCGTTGTATCGATAAATGTTAAATAAGTGGAGATCCCCGGTTACAATGGAAATACTGTGCAGTACCGTAGATCTTAGCAGAATGATACCTAATGAAACAACAGTCTGTATGAGCAGAGCAGAGAGCTTCATGTTTACATCAAGAAACCTTTTATTGATCCGTTTTACTGCAGGACAGATTCATGGTGATGTGCAACATGTTAATAACATGAGCAACATGTGATCCATTAAAGTGGAGGAGTGTTCAGTTAATATCTTTCACAATAAAAGTCCCTGGTATATTGATCTACAGTAAACTATTGGAGGGTGTTTAGTGTCAGATCAGTACCGACAGCGCGGTCTGTGTCTCCTTCCCCTCTGAACCGGGCTGGAGGGGAGGTATCACTGAGCGCTCAGCAGCCGTACCCATTCAGGTATGTCTTAGTTTACATATCCCCACAACCAAATACAAAGGTAGAATTATTGCTATTTTTTTCAGTATAATGTCAATACGTTTTGAGTCATGATATTTCAAAGCGTTACATTCCCTTCAGAGAGCCAGTAAGGAGAGTACAAACTCTTCATCAGAACTTACAAAACATCGCGTAGGAAACAAATTCTATTAGAATAGAATAATATAAAGTTAGTTATTGCAAAGTAGAAATCTGCTTATTTGAGAGCCCTGCAAAGAGGTAATTGTTTTTGCTGGAATGGTTAATCAACAACTTCATGTACCGAAAGTTTACATCTTCAGCAAACACACCTTTTTTGTTACATTGTTACACAATCAAAGATAAAGAAACAATGCACACACACACACACACACACACACACACACACACACACACACACACACACACACACACACGGGCGTAATATCCTACAGTACCTCCCTTATTCCAGTGTGTTTATATTTGCTACATTCAGTCTCATGTACGTAATCACAGGTCAAGATGGTGGCCTTATCGGTGCAAATCAAACAGTTTGCAGAAAAAAATTAAAGACAAATCTTTAAAGATGATTTAACCTTATTTGTTCACACTGTTTCACCTTTCCTCATCTATATATCTATGCTTAACAATCAGTGGTTAGAATAGGAATCATCATTGATAATACGCAGCGATAAACTGGGTATGGATGCGGTCTTCTGTCGACAAAATACTTCAGTAGTTTCAGTTAAAGAGGAGTGAACCCCAAATTGTTATTTTTGGTTTAAAAGTTGTAATATATCTTATATGATGGTCAACATAGCAATCTATGCCATCTAGTCTCTGCTATTAAAATCTGTCCCTAATTTATAGAAAAGACCTGTTAAAGTCGTGTGTTCTGACCGGTTAGTGAGTTCTCTGCTCCTCACAACATGACTTATTATAACACTCATCAACGACGGCGACACTAACTTAAAAAAACAGTAACAAGAAGTTGCCGTGGGTGGTAACCATGGGGATAACACACCCCTCCTCCTCCCTCCAACCCCTATTGCTTTAATCTCATCGTGCTGCCCTTCGACCCCAGCGAACCGCGGCTCTGCCTCACTGGAAAAGTTCAGGAACGCTGGCGTCTCGAGGACGTGCAGTACGGGGTGTAGTCCCTCCTCTGACCACCGGGGGGCAGGACGGCGCTGCAGGCCAGTGAGAGCGGCTCCTCCTCAGGAATCGTTGGGGGGCTCGCTGAAGAACATCTCTCTGCAGAGCCGCGCCGTGTCCTCAGGGGCGAACACCGTGAAGCCCACCGTCCGCGGGTCGTTGAAGATCTCGTAGTCGTTCCCTCCCTGGGGAGAAAAGGAGGAGAACTCAGAGAGGAGGAGAACCTCAGAGAGGAGGAGAACCTCAGGGAGGAGGATAACCTCAGGGAGGAGAACCTCAGAGAGGAGGAGAACCTCAGGGAGGAGGAGAACCTCAGGGAGTAGGAGAAC
>NC_082383.1:573624-626399 GCF_031168955.1 Gadus macrocephalus
TCCTCTACGTCCCGGGTTTCTGATCCAGGATCCGTGTTGGATTGAATTAAGTAACGTTGGACGAAGCAGCATGTACTTCCTTGGAGGGATGAACGAGTAATCGACGCGTAATATTAAATAATAAAGGCATGATTACATTCTTAATTTCTTGATCAAATTATGTTCAAGCTCTGGCGTCAAACTTATGAATAATAATCTAGATTCTAGAAAATAACCTTTCCATAAAATGAAATAGGCCCATAATAAAATGGGCTACCATATAAACAAATACGTTAAAACGATAACTCAAAACGAGGTGAACCTTCAGCTGCTTGACACTGAATGATTATGATGTACTTATTCTTTAACATCGCACATTCCCAAACTAAACCACGAGTTTATTTATTCAAACATATTCCAAAGATTCGACCCAAACGGTGGTGTTTCTTCCGTTCCGCTGCGTGGGACAGCGCCTCCTCACCGCTGGGTTCACACGGTTCGGGGCAACTGCTGCGGACAGAGCAGCCTACCGGATCTGCGTTGTGACAGGAAGCCGCGAGAGACGCTGCGAGACGCTGCGAGTCGCTGCGGCGAGTCGGTGTGGAACCCGACACCGCGGATCACCGAGCCGCCCGCCACCGGATTAGACGCCTCCAGCCCCCCTACGGTAGGAGAGGCCCGGGGAGACCATGCATCTCCATCAGTCTGTTGGATCACGGCCAATCCGTACACTTTTAACGCTGCTATGTCTGTATGTCTGTGTGTGTATCTGTATTTCTGTGTGTGTGTGTGTGTGTGTGTCTGTGTGTGTGTGTCTGTATGTCTGTGTGTGTGTCTGTATGTCTGTGTGTGTATCTGTATTTCTGTGTGTGTGTCTGTATGTCTGTGTGTGTGTCCGTATGTGTGTGTGTGTGTGTGTGTCTGTCTGTGTGGGTGTGGGTGTCTGTATCACTGTGTGTGTGTGTGTGTGTGTGTGTGTGTGTGTGTGTGTGTGTGTGTGTGTGTGTGTGTGGGTGTCTGTGTGTGTGTGTGTGTGTGTGTGTGTATTGGTTCCTTAACACTTGTTGGACCTGAACATGTAAGTCGCCCGGACCAGGAGCTCCAGCGAAAGTAGCCGAACATTAGCGAAGGAGTGTGACCCCCGTATCTGATGCTAGGGGTACCCCCCCCCCCCCCCCTCACAGGAGGGCCCAGAGGAGGAGGAGGAGGAACCAACAGAATGTTTGATGCCCTGATTTGCATTTTTAAAAGCTGATTAGATGGAAGTAATTGTGAACCCAGGACGCGAGGGCATGTGCCCCCCCCCCCATGTACCCCCCCCCCCACCCCTCCCTCCCTCCCCGCGACGGCCCATCATGCACTGGGACAGGGTACAGGTCCTGTCCCATTGTACCCAGCTCCATGTCTGCAGTGAGGGGGGTGGGAGGTGTCTCCGATGGGGGTACGAGGTGTCCTCTGGGTTTTACGGCCGGGGTCGACTTCCACAGCTCCGTTAACCCAACCCCCCGCCCCCCGCCTGGACCCCCGCCCCCGCCTGGACCCCCCGCCCCCGCCTGGACCCCCCGCCCCCGCCTGGACCCCCCCGGCCCCCGCCTGGACCCCCCGCCCCCGCCCGACCCCCGCCGCTCTGCTCTCCGCTGGCTGCCACTAAAATTGGCATGTTGACCCCGCTGCAGTGCATTGTGGGAGCCGAGCGTTGTCGTTTAACGCAGCCTTATGGGGTCAGTGGTGTTGGCAGTATTCCCGGAAGCATGAGGTCATGGCGGGCCCCTCCGCACGGAGCGGGGGAGGAGTCCTGTCGGACCGCCGACCGCTGCGACCGTCTCCGGCTGAACGCTCCTGTCCTCGGCTCTCTGCTCCTCTGTTGGGCTCTGTCGGGTTCTCTTCTCCTCTGTCGGGTTCTCTTCTCCTCTGTTGGGCTCTGTCGGGTTCTCTTCTCCTCTGTCGGGTTCTCTTCTCCTCTGTTGGGCTCTGTCGGGTTCTCTTCTCCTCTGTCGGGTTCTCTTCTCCTCTGTTGGGCTCTGTCGGGTTCTCTTCTCCTCTGTTGGGCTCTGTCCGGTTCTCTTCTACTCTGTTCGGCTCTGTCCGGTTCTCTTCTCCTCTGTTGGGCTCTGTCGGGTTCTCTTCTCCTCGCTGTTCCTCAGAAAGGCTTCACATGCTTCCAACAGGTTCACCCACACCATCCGGTTCACCACCGTCTCCCTGGGGGTGTGATGCATGAGGAGGCCCCCATGACCCATCAGGGGCCCCCAGGATCCTTCAGGGGCCCCAAGAACCCATCAGGGGCCCCCAAGAACCCATCAGGGGCCCCCACGATCCTTCAGTGGCCCCCAGGATCCTTCAGGGGCCCCAAGAACCCATCAGGGGCCCCCAGGACCCATCAGGGGCCCCAAGGACCCATCAGCGGCCCCCAGGACCAAAAGGGGCCCGTTGGTGGAGCTGGAGCCAGAGGACCTGAGGAGGGAGAACTGTTCTTTACTGGCGTGACGGGGCCCGGAGTCCATGAACTGAGACAGCTCTCACACGCCCGCACGCACGCACGCCCGCACGCACGCACGCCCGCACGCACACACTCACACCCGCACGCACACCCGCGCCGCGGAGCGTACGACCTAACAGGACGTGGCCGTGTGAACGGAGAAGGTGTGTCTGCGTTACGACATCGACCTTTAAACGTTGAGCTTCAGCCCAGCGGCTACGCTACGTAGCTCTGTCCCCGCCCACCTTTCCTCGGCCGCCCGGCCCGCCACGGAGCGACTGAAGGTGACCCCCGGGAACAGATCGAGCGACCTCATCTGCTCCTCCGGTTCCTGTTATGCAACCGGGCGCCATGGCAACCGATGTCCTCACGCAGCCACAGGCCCGCCCCCCCCGGAGTGGACGGCCTCAGAAGGTTGGGCGTCCTTCAGGTTGGGTAATCGGTTTAGCGTGGCATCATCAGAGGTCAGAGGTCGCTCTGGGGCGTGTAACGAGTCACGCTGGACTCCCACCGACCAATGGGCCAGCTGCTACTGACCCCGGGACCAGGGGGTCACGGGGTCACACACACACACCCACACACACGCGCACACACGCACACGCGCGCGCACACCCACGCGCACACACACACACACACACACACACACACACACACACACACACACACCACACACCGTGGCGTTGCGGGGGGGCCAGCTGTTGTCCCCGACAGGGAGAGCCATTCCGGGCAGCGTTCCCTGGTACCTGTGGAGGCGCGGCCGTTCTGGAGCCTTGGCAGCCCCCCCCCCCCCCCCCCCCCCTCCCCCTCCCCGGCCCCCCAAGGGTGGAAAATATTCTGGAGGGTGGGATTATGACCCCTCTCACCGCAGGCCGATCGGTTCCCGTTTGGGTTTCAGAGTGGAAACATGAGCGAGGCAGCGGCGCTCTAAATGGGTTGGGTCCGCGGGCCGGACTCCTCCTACGCTAACATTTAGCCCCGCGGGTCAGGATTATAAATACTCTGTTTCCTCTCAGGGCGGCCGGCAGCCCCACGCTCTCGTCTCGTCTGGAGCAGCTGGGCCTCGCCTACAGAACCGGTCTGCGGATGGGATCGACCACGAACACGCCCACACACACACACCACACACACACTGCCACACACAACACACACACCGTCACACACAACACACAACACCACACACACACACAAGGCCACACAACACACAACACGAACAACTCCTACATTACATGAGCTCGTGTTTTACTCTTCAAGGGGGGGGTCAACGTCACCGGGTGTGAGTGGGATTAGCTCAGCAGGTAGAGCAGTTGTCTTGTAACTGAACTGGTTGCTAGTTCGATCCCCAGCTCCTCCTAGCTGAGTGTTGATGTGTCCTGAGCGAGACACTTAACCCTAACTGCTCCCGACGAGCTGGCTGTCGCCTTGCATGGTTGACTCCGCCGTCGGTGTGTCAATGTGTGTATTAACCGATGTAAGTCGCTTTGGATAAAAGCGTCTGCTAAATGCCCTAATTGTTATTGTAATTAGCCATGACAAGCTGTTTAAACATCTGCATTTTCCTGTGTTTCAGTTACATCACAAGTTGAGGGCGTGTCCACCTAGATGCATGAAGAACAGTTCAGCAACGTTTGCTACAGCATCACTGGGTAGGCTGGTGACGGACCTCCCTCTGGTGACGTCACTAAGGGACAGGGAAGATCATTCACACCTGGTGGCACAATATCAGCCCTTACCGATCAGATCCATAATCAATAACCCAGGTGATCGTTATGACCACCGCTCTACACTCCTCCTCGGTTACTGCTCAGGAGTGGGCGGTAACCGCGGAGACCATTGCCATGGAAACTATTTCTGGGCTCAGCGGGGGGTTCAGCAACCATGATTCCTGTGTCGTCGAGGGGTCAAGGGTCAGCCTGGAACGGGAGGCCCGGAGCACGTGACCGGGGTCACCGTCGGCCCCGGTTACCAGGGGGTCTCGGCCCCGGTTACCGGGTTACCGTCGTCAAGGGGAACCACAAATGTATTGGTCACATCGCGGTCGGGCTGAAATGGTTACTGTGGTTCAGGAGCGGGTATCACTGGACTGCTGTTACCCTGGTTACCTACTGTTAGGTAACCAGGGTACAGGGGGGGGGGAGAGAGAGAGAGAGAGAAGGTGAAAGAGAGAGGGAGACAGGACATAGATAGGATGAGATAGAGCACAGAGAGTGAAATATAAAGAGATTGGCTGTGAAAGAGAGACAGAGAGAGAGAGAGAGGAGAAGAGAGAGAGAGAGAGAGAGAGAGAGAGACACAGAGAGAGAGAGAGAGAGAGAGAGAGAGAGAGAGAAGAGAGAGAGAGAGAGAGAGAGAGAGGAGAGAGAGAGAGAGAGACAGCAGGAGAGAGAGAGAGAGAGAGAAGACACAGAGAGAGAGAGAGAGAGAGAGAGAGAGACACACACAGAGAGAGAGAGAGAGAGAGAGAGAGAGAGAGAGAGAGAGAGAGAGAGAGACACAGAGAGAGAGAGAGAGAGAGGGAGAGGAGAGGGAGGGGAGAGAGAGAGAGAGAGAGAGAGAGAGAGAGAGAGACACAGAGAGAGAGAGAGGAAGAGAGAGAGAGAGAGAGAGAGAGAGAGGGAGAGAGAGAGAGAGAGAGAGAGAGACACAGAGAGAGAGAGAGAGAGAGAGAGAGAGACACAGAGAGAGAGAGAGAGAGAGAGAGAGAGAGAGAGAGGGGGAGAGAGAGAGAGAGAGAGAGAGAGAGAGAGAGAGAGAGAGAGAGACACCACGAGGATTACCGACTCCTGAATTAGATTAGTTTTTTTATTTTGAGGTGAGCGTGCCGTAACCAGAACCACCTCCTGCTCCCTGGCCCGGGCCTGAACCCCCGGGGGGAGGCTTGGTCCGTGCAGACCACCCTGGACCCCCGTACCTGACCCGGCTTGGGGGTCCCCCCCCCCCCCCCCCCCAGTCTGATGGGTTTCCGAGAAGAGGCTCAGGCAAATCATTTCACAGGAAGTCCGATGCGCCTGGCTACGTGGCTACGTGGCTCCGGGGTGTGAAGGGTTGCTTACACGCTTGGCAGACCCCGAAACAACAAGAGCCAAGCTTCCTGTTTCTCTGGGGAGTTCTGCCGGCGCAGTAGCGGTGATAAGTCGCCCAATGATAACTGGAACGCAGGGGAGGGCTTCTGGAGTACGACGGGAGCCCATCAGGTACAGATCCACCTCCATCCTGCCCCAGCGCTGACCTCTGTCAACATACTGGAAGGAGGATCAGGCTGGAGCATTCAGGACATGCAGTCCACTGGGGGGGGAGTCAGGTGCTGAGCCCTCAGTCTGCGAGCACATTGAGCCTTGACTGACGGGCCTTGTGACAGCAGCTCCCTGTGCACATGACCCCTCTCCTGCCAGGGAACCCAGGGGAGAGCCGGGGTCCAGGGGTACAAATGCTGCTCCATGTTTTAGGATAAACGCTCAGAGAAGCAAGTGGCACTGTGAACGATGTTGTGTTGAGAAGAGGAGGCTGAAGCCCAGACCAATCACAGTACACCTCACTCTGGATCAGAGCGTCGACAAATGCCTGACGAAACGTGTTTGGTACTTGAAGGCCTCTGTGTTTCCACTAGAAGTGTCCAGTGAGCCGGTCCGGCTCCTTGCTTGTTTGTCTCAGTGTCATCTCTGTAGAATCAGTAGGCTGCGCTGCTGGACAGGATGTTGGCACCGGGAGCGTCCTGGTTTGAGTTTGTAGTCCTAATAGGCCGATCCTCATGTGTACTAGGCCGCAGTATGGAGCACTAGGGAGCAGAATGAGTTTATGGAACGGTAACGTGTCAAACAACCCATCGTCGCTGAAGCGTCTCCATGCTGTGATGAACAGAGGCCGTGTCCCTTGGGGGCGGGGGGGATGAACAGCCACCCCAGGGTCGGGGGCACGCGGCGACCAGGCCCCTCAAACATCAACACGGCTCACAGTCGGCGCAAGACTCGCCCAGAAGTCATCTAGCGAGGGCGTGAGGTTCCTCACGCCGGCCAAAGCAGATTGTTGATGAGTGTCCGGTTTTCATTTCCTCATGTACTCTGGCTGGCTGAGTCTTTCAAATGCCCGAGAACTCATTGGAAGGCTCGGGGGGGCCGCTATAATCGGCCCGGCCAATCTTAGACCTCCGGGGGACAGCTGGTGACACAGGCTCAATGCCGCAGCGCACACAACACAACAGAAGGTGTGTTGGTCCGCTTTTAGGGATTTCAAATATCAGCTCTCTCAGGTTTTATGGTGGAGTTGGGGAAAGAGGTAACGCGACCGCATCACATGTTGCTTTGCTTTCATATCGCCTGGTCATGATGTTTGGTCATGATGTCTGATCGTCATGTTTGTTCATGTTTCTGGAGAGTGGTTGGGACTGAATTCCCAGAATCTGGACTGGTGCATGTCAGAATCCCAGCATTGTAAAAAGGCTCCTTTTCTGAACATGTGACTATGGGAGGCATCTGCACAGAGAGGCTAAATTTAGCTTCTTTGATTTATGTCTTTATGACCTAGCTGTTGGGCAAGACAGCAGTCCCACGGATAACGTCCTGCTGGACAGACGGACACTCCGGTCCTGGCGTCCCAAACATAGAGCCCACGTAGTCCACGCGTGACTACAGGGCGGTGAAGGTAATAAATACCAGAGCGGGCGCCAGAGGTCAGCGCTACAGGGAGTGGGCATCAACGACCACAGCAAGATGTAGTCGAGACTAAAGCGGTTCTGATCAGGTAGAAAACGGCCTGTCAGACCGACAGTAGAAACACATGAATGAAAAAACACAAAAGCAATTGCTGTTTCAATGTCGGTTTACCAAATAATTACTGAATGGATCTTGTACAGATCGGGATGCCTTACAAACACAAAAACACACACACATATACATATATGTATCTATATACCAACAGACCACTTTTATCTGGATGTCAGAGCCGGCCATCTTGGGCCTGTTTCAGGAGTAGCGACCCTGTGGTCCGCATGTCTCCTGATTGTGCACAGGCCCATACGGCATGTTACCTACAGCTGTTTGGATGTTTACCGCGCCTCAGACCCGTCTCAGAAGCCTTATGGTGGCAGTTGTCAACGGGTTTTACGGGCCACGGGATGGGGGGGTGGGGGGGTGTGGGGGGATGGGGGGATGGGGTCGTGGTGGTCTCTGCAGGAGGCATGTGACCACATGGGGAGAGGGCTTGGACACCAGCCACTAGGTTCTAAGCTGATGTCACTCGATCTTGCGCTCCGAAATAGCCGGACAGAGGGTATATAGGACCCCCAGTACCGCCGGCCCCTCTAGACGAGACACAGCCCCACTCTGGATAACAACCCCACGGCGCTTACACACAGGGCCACAGGGAGACGGCCCCCGGGACCACAGCAAGCGCACCAGAGGGGAGACTCGGAGACCGGGTGGTCCGCACGGGACCTCCTCTAGCAAGGGTCCGGCCGCCGCCGAAGGGGGAGGAGCCTCTCTGCACGCCGATACCAGCAACAGGAAGGGATTAGAGACGACGACAGATTGGGACTGGATCACAGGACGGACGGACCGAGGATTTCCTTTCTTCCTGTGTTGTGGTTGGATTCTGCTCTCTGATTGGAGGAGAGCAGCGTGGCCTCTAACCCGGGTCACTAAGGAGGGACAGGGACCGCCCCCGCCCGCAGACATGAAGTACAGCTACCCCCTTCCCGGGACGTACTCCCGCAGCGCGCAGTACACCCCCACCCAGTACACCCCCACCCAGTACACTACCTCAAAGTACACCCCCACACAGTACACCACCTCAAAGTACACAACAGCGCAGTACACCACCTCAAAGTACACAACAGCGCAGTACACCACCTCAAAGTACACAACAGAGCAGTACACCACCTCAAAGTACACGCCAGCGCAGTACACCACCTCAAAGTACACGCCCTCGCTCTACACGCCCTCGGTCACCTCCACCGCCAGGTACACGCCCACCGCCACCTACGGCTCCTCCCACTGCAGCCCCTCGTCGCACTACGCGCCGTCCTACAAGTCGGCGGCGGCGGCGGCGGCGTACGTCCCGTCGTACACTCGGGGCTCGCGGGGCGCGACCACGCGGCGCTCCAAGGCGCAGGACGCCCCCCCGCCGCCCGCCGCCGCCCCCGCGCCCGCCGCCGCCCCCGCGCCCGCCGCCCCCCTGGCCCCGCCCCCGCGCGCTGTGCACTTCCCCAACGACATCATCTTCCAGGACCTGGTGCGGCGCGGTGACATGGAGCAGATCGGGAGGTTCATGAGGGCGCGGAAGGTGCGCCTCGACACGCTGTTCCACTCAGGTGAGCCGGCCCTCTGATTGGCTCTGTGGTCGCTGAACACAGCTCCTGGTTGGCTCAAACCGGCCGCTAAGACTATTAGAATAATCAGCTGTGATAGAACGCAAGCGGCCGATGACAGCCAATAATAATCAGAGACTAGCTTGGGTCCCCCGGCGGGGTGAGAAAAGCCCACGGACACTTGATCTGACAGTGTGTGTGCGTGTGCGTGTGTGTGTGTGTGTGTGTGTGCGTGTGCGTGTGCGTGTGCGTGTGCGCGTGCGCGTGCGCGTGCGCGTGCGTGTGCGCGTGCGCGTGTGCGTGTGTGTGCGTGTGCGTGTGTGTGTGTGTGTGTGTGTGTGTGTGTGCGTGCCCCAGGCATGGCCCCGCTCCACGAGGCGGTTCTGACCGGTAACCTGGAGGTGGTGAAGGAGCTGGTCCGCTACGGCGCCGACGTCCACCAGAGGGACGAGGACGGCTGGACGCCGCTGCACATGGCGTGCAGCGACGGCTTCCCCCTCATCGCCAGGTCCGCACCCCCCCAGAACCCCCACATGGCCGCCGCTGGGCCGCACAGACACAGGGCCAGACCCCTAGAGCTGTGGGGTCCCGTCCTTAAAGCTGGACCCTAAACTAACCCTATCTTTTAGACGGGGCCAGATGACGCCACAAAATGATCAAACTAGTTGAACTCACCTCTGACTCACCAGAGCACTTTGAGCATCTTTTACCCTGAGAAATGTACTAAACTTAAGGTCATACTTAAGGTACAGTTTGTGTTCAGGGCTCTGCTTCAGACTGCTTCCATCACTCGGTCACAGCGTCAGACACATCCGTCTTAATACCAGTGGGACCGCTGCCTGGCTAACAGTCTCTGTCTCCCCTCCAGCTTCCTGCTGTCGGCGGGGGGCAGCCGGGAGGCCCAGAACAACAACGGGGAGAAGCCTGCCGACCTCATCGACCCCGACTGCAAGGAGCTGGCCCAGCTGTTTGGGACCGGCTGTGTGTGAGTCCCGACCGGCCCATAGCCGCCGCTGGAGGAACATAAAGACATTGTCCCTGCAGAGAGAGCGTCAGACTCTGAACCGCGCTCTGCGTACACCTGGGTGGAAGCGGGCGGCTTCACACCGTTGACAGATTTAAGATTTGTAAAGCCTTTCCTTTTCTGCTTTTTTTTGGTTGTATTTTTTCTTCCAGGGTTGTTGCTTTACAGGCATTTATTTTTTTACGAAGCAGAAGATTATACATGTTCTCTCTGATCTGTTGCCAATGCCTACGAAGACGTTTCAGGTACTCAGCTATCCCCCCCCCGCCCCTCCAAGTCTGTGTAGAAGGCTCTTGCATTGGGCAGAATGTGTCCTTTTGTCCGTGTTATGTCTCCTTACTGCTGGGCAGAGAGGTATAGCAGACTAGTAGTAATGCACTCGGAACACTTTGACTACAGCCTGCCTTCCCCCTGGGCATTATACTGCCATTGTGCTTTTTTGTCTTTTCACTACAATTGTTGTTGTGTTATATATATGAGGCATATACATTCATGATAAAGTCAGCAATGAAAGTCTTATATATTGATGTTCAATAATTATTTTTGTACATGTTTTCATAAATAAAGACATATTTTATGAATAATAGTATTTCCTTGTGCTTCATTCTGAGGGCCTATACTTTGGAAATCAATTTACCCCAAACAAGTTCACGGCTAACAATATTTTTTAAATGTTAACTTTTTGGAGAAACTTACCTTCTCCAAAACGTACCAACACTCATTGACTAGGAAGTTCAACACTTAATAAAATGTACATAGGCCTTAGTTACATTAAGCTCAATCAAATATACTAAAGGCCTAAAGAAGTATAACAAGTTCCAACTTTTGAATGTGAGCCTCGATTTTAAAGAAAGGCAGTGTTTTATCATTACAACAATTTAAAAATAATATGGAAAATGTATGAAGGGATGGGGTTGTTGTTGCTAGATCATAGCACTGTTTCACTTGCACGTTTCTGAATGCATACGTTGAAATGTTTTACATGTCTTGCAATGTGTGCCATAACTTGTGCCATTAACTTGAGTTAATTGGATCTGCGGCTCCAGGGTTCATCAGGTTCTTCCACTTCCGCTCGTTTACCCGGAAACACTCGGTTGGCCTTGGCAACGTCTAGCTGGCCTCACTCCACTGTGAAGCATAAAGACAGCGAAGGGAAATATCAAAGAAAAGGTGGGTGCACTGTCCTAAAATAAGAGATGTTTCGCAGTCAATAATGAAACGTTAAGCTTTAGGTCCCCGTCTCCGGGAGGATCTAAAACCAGTTGCACCAGCTAGAGGAGGAACCAGTGAGAGGATGAACCAGTGAGAGGAGATGGTAACAGAGCAGCTCGTCGCGGCTAACTAGCCAGGGGCTAAAGCTAGCGCGGCTACACGGGCGATTAGCATCGATATGACACTCGTCCCGGCGGGATACACACGTTAACTTGGGATTACTCTCTTCTGATGGCGACTGGGAGGCTAACTGGTCGGTTCTGGCCGTTAGCCTCCCGGCTAGCCCGGCTGTGTTCGCGTGATGCTAATGATGCTAAAGTTAGCTCAAACGTAAACAATGGCCCGTGTTGGGACTGACAGCCGGTGCCTTCAGCTACAGGGCAACGGTCACTACCGCACAGCCGGTGGGTCGTGGTGAACAGGAGACGTGACTCAGGGTTTATACTGGGAGCCCTGCTGACGGTGCATCATGTTTACCTCCCTGTAGATTAAAAGAAGGATTGGATTCGTGTTCTCCGACCCTCTCATCACCCCCAGAGGAGCGACGAGCGGTGCAGACTGCAACCAGAATGACAAGGTACCTCCGACGGGCTGATCTCTGCTCACTCCTCAACCGGCTGTTATTATTCCAGGTTCATCACCGCAGCTAACGGCGATCCGTTTTGAAATTATTACTCGTATTTTAATGAGGAATTTAAAATAAAACAACATAGAATCAGAGTGGTGTTTTCTAATTGCGAGATAATTCAGCCACCGCCCACAAAGTGTGCAGTGCTCCCTGAACACACGGACATCCCAGCAATCATTCAACCTTTTATCTTATGGGCCCCAGCACAATGCAATCGTAATCCACCCAGATAAGAACAGGTAAACAAGGAAAACAAGGCTTCATTTGGCATCGCACCTCTAGCTACGGCTGTCATGAGTGTAGTGGCGGACCGTGTGCTTCCGTTTTGTGGCCACAATTGAACCATTTATGTCTCCTACCCACTTCTCATCCATCAAACAGAATGAGGACACGGTTAGGATGAGGATAGAGAAGAGGTAGGACTAGTTAGGACGAGGATAGAGAAGAGGTAGGACTAGTTAGGACGAGGTTAGAGAAGAGTTAGGATGAGGATAGAGAAGAGGTAGGAGTCGGACTAGTTAGGACGAGGTTAGAGTAGAGTTAGGATGAGGGGGTACTGGACGCTGTGCACGTGAATGTGTGGCGCACAGATCCGTAAGAGCTGTGCGATGCTTCAAGTTGGCTTGAGGCTCTTTCAATGCATCGTATATCGTGCATTAAAATGTACTCAGTGTTTACTACTTGTCGCTTTTCTGAAATGTCTAAAGCTCATCTGCTCCAAGGATGGTGAACAGTTACAAGAGGACGTCCAGTCCCCGGTCGCCCACAAACACCGGGGACCTCTTCACCCCCGCTCACGAGGAGAACGTGCGCTTCATCCATGACAGTGAGTCCGGCTGGATAGTGATACTTCTACCCGAACGCCTTCTTATCATGGCCATGCTGTAGACAATAAGGCTGTATCCTCATTGTGTGCATCCACATTTTATACAGCTGTGATATTGCCATGATAAAAAAATGTCATGTCTTATATTGCTCTATATTCCTTATGTCTTATATTGCTGTATATTCCTCATGTCTTATATTGCTGTATATTCCTCATGTCTTATATTGCTGTATATTCCTCATGTCTTATATTGCTCTATATTCCTTATGTCTTATATTGCTGTATATTCCTCATGTCTTATATTGCTGTATATTCCTCATGTCTTATATTGCTGTATATTCCTCATGTCTTATATTGTAAATATCGCCCACCTCCATATATCCTTGATGGAGGTGTTAGAGGCGGGTTTCAGTTGATGTGTTTTGCATGACTATGAGCTGTAGGAGAGGCTGTATGGTCTTGTGTAGTTCTTGGCCATTGAAACTAGACGTGACTAAATGGGGACATGATCACAGTAAGTGGTTTCTAGGTCTAGGGCGTTATTTAAATGTTCCCAGTAGTTGATGGGCATTGTGTTGCCTCTCGTCACTCCGGGGCCCTTAGTCTGACGAGGACCTCGTCAACATGAGCTGCGTCTAGTCTCAGGAAACAGTTTTCTTTGTGAGGGGGATCTTTTTGTAAGTTGTGTAACCGTTGTGTATCTTGCCCTGCGCCCAGCCTGGCAGTGTGTACTCCGAGACATCAGGTCAACACAGAACAGCGAACGGAACGAGCGCGGACCACAGGAGTATGTGGAGAAGAACCCCAACCCTAACCTCCATTGTAAGTGATCCAGGTGATTGTGTTCCTTGGGACTGCCTACAGCCAGAGGATGCTTAACAACGCTTCCTCCTTGTGCCTTTCAGCTTTCACACCAGTGGACCTGAGTGACCTCAAGAAACGCAACACACAAGACGCCAAGAAGTCCTAGTCTCCCACCGCTGCGCCTCCAACTTTTTTATTTAGTTTCTCCTCAACCTTTTATCTTTGGGAACTTTTGGCTCTCAGTCCTCCATCAGCCAGCACATTGGCCCTCATCACTGCCCCCCCCCCCCGAGCCCGATCCAACCCCCCCCCCACGGACCCTGAACCCCGCCCGCCCGTCACCCCTGTCCCTTTACTCTCTCTTCCTCTCTTTCTCTCCCTCTGCCCTTTTCTGAAAATCCTTATGAGGGCTTGGTTACAAAAAACGTAAAAAACAGACCATTTCCAGTTTCATAATCAGTTCTCTTCATGTCATTGAAGGTTAAGATTCTTCATATACATACATTTTTTTAATCAAGGGAACTGATGCAGAACATCAGACGAGGGGGAGACCGATGCCGGGTGCAGACTGTTCTCCACCAGAAGAGGAGTCTCTCACCGATACAAACCTGTTTCTGTACCAACCTGACCGGGGCGACGGGCCAAGGACTGACTTCTATTTTTTGATCTTGAAAGTTTATTAGAGTAATTTTAGAAGTATTGGAATGGTCTTATTTTGAAAGCCAAATGCTATGTAGAATGCCAACGTGTGTTTCTTTTTCTTTTTTTAAATAAAGATTCCCGTAAAAGGAAGTCTCTTAAAACGGATTTAAAGTAGAGATCTCCTCCAATATGCTGTCCTAAATTGACTTCCCAGCATTGGAAACATGTTGAATAAAATACTTTTACAATATTCCTCCCCTTTTCTAATTGCATAGTAATGCACACACACGTTTCACAGCACAAGTGATGCTTAGATTAGATTAGATACAATTGTTTTAATCCCCATAGGAGATTTTTAACGTTGCAACAGCCCAGCAGCAGTGGAAAAACACAGGATACAAAATATACAAAACAAATACAAAGTACTAATGCAAACAAATAAAGTGGCTAACAGAAATGCAATGTAAACAAAGAGAAAGTGCCTATACACAGAATACTTTCTTACCAAACCAAATTCGTGAAGATAGCTAAATATTATTTGAGTGCATCATGGAATTTCTTCACAAGTTTGACTTTGTGAGACATTCCGTACTCCAATGAAAGCCCTGTTTACAAATAGAATTGCATGAAAGAATAGTATTTAGTGGGCGGGGAAATTGACGTACTCAAGCCTACGTACGATGCGCATGCGCCCCAGCCCCTATATTGTGTTAGCTCCGTGCGTCTTTCACACACGCTCACACAGTGAAGGTGAGTCGTTGATCAACGACACGGAGCAGGCACCGCCAGGGTTACATTTTTTTCTCCGTTAAATAGTTAAGTAGTAATTAAAAGGCACCATGGCCGATAAGATGGATATGTCACTCGATGACATTATCAAACAGAACAGGCAGCAGAGAGGCGGAGGTCGCGGCGGAGGAGGCCGCGGCAGGGGAGCCTCCGGCCGGGGCGGCGGAGCTCCGCGTCTCGGAGGCGCAGGAGGCGGAGGATTTGCAGGCAGAGGCGCATCCGGCCCCATGAGAGGCCGACAGAACCTCAACCGAGGCCGAGGAAGACCGACTCCTTACAACAGGGTATGAGAAAGTGAACGGAATGAGCAGAAAACGAGAATCCCTGGCGAGCTGAACCCACCAGGGTGACGTCCTAATCTCCAGCGGGCCTACTAGCTCCTCCAGCGGGCCGACAGGGCCCTCTGGCCTGCCTGCTAGCTCCCTTAGCCGGCCTGCTAGTCCTGTGTCAGGCCTAGCCGCCGAGTTCTCCCTAGGAAGGGGATTCGGTGTAAATGTCGGTTATTCGTTAATGGAGGTTGTGTGCATAGTCTGTCCTATACCTACTATGTGTAGCGACGTCTCTGGAGGAGTCGCAGCGGTCGGCGGCGATCCGCCACCCGGCAAGCTGCGGAGGCGGAGCGGCTGTTAATCTGCGAGGCCTCGGCGGCGCCATTTTGAATTCAGCATCTTCAATCCTTCACACCGTAGTTGATTAGTAGTTCCCGTGGTTCCTGGTCGATTGGTGGAAGGGGTGAGAAGGGATGCCAGAGCCTCGACCCTTTCACCGACCCATGAAGATTTTTGGAGCAGGGTTCGAACCAGCGGCCTGCGGGGGTCCGCGGCCTTTGTCTGGGAGTGGCCGGCGGGTCGCACTACGCGGCCGACCCTTCAGTGGTTCTCGACAGGTTTGCCTTGTATGTGGCGGGAGCAGTGGACTGTTAACTCCCCACCTGTGTATTTTATAAGGCCCTTATCCACCGTAAATCTGAATTGTAGTTTGGTCCAACAGAGACCAATTCAAAATGGCGTGGTCTCAAAATGGACGTCCCGATAACCGCCATTGATAGGAGTCCCGGTGGGCCTAGAGGTTAATGTACGCATGGACACCGTTTGTCGAAGCCGAAGCCTACGTGGCTCGTAAAGGACTGTTGTGAGAACGAGGAGCATCGAGTCACCCCAGAGGAGCCCTTCTTCCCAGAACGACACTGAGGATAAGTCCCTCGAGATGGCCGTGAGGAGGGTCTTTGGTGGAGGCGCTGATGGCAAGATACCAGTGGGCATGTCGGGGTCTAGTGCGGGTGGGGGTATAGTGGGCTGTGGGGCAGGGCTTTGCTGGGAAATGTATTGGCCTGTTGAACTGGTTTCAATTAACATGCATTAGCTATGTTGTGTCCCATAAAAAAAAAAAAAATACTGCTAGCATTAATCGTTGTTGTACATTTTTAGCAATGTGTACTTGCTAAAAAAGAAGTGACAAGTGTCAGGCCTTTTTTATTTTCCTTTTTTATTTTTTTATATTGTAATTTTCGTTAGTTTGTAGGGATAACTTGCATGTAATGACTGGGGGGGGGGAGGGAACCATGGGGGCAACAGCTGATCCCTGGTCCTGTTGGACGCGAGCACCCGCTCCCCCCACACCAGCCGCGGACTCTGACTGACAGAGCCAGGGGATCGCAGTCAGCAGGTGCGTTGTCTTTCATCTGTTGCAGCCCAAGCAGATGCCCGACAAATGGCAGCACGACATGTTCAACAACGGCTTCAACGGCAACGCCGGCGCCGGCGTGGAGACCGGAGGCAAGCTGCTGGTCTCCAACCTGGACTTTGGCGTCTCTGATGCCGACATTCAGGTACGGTTTGTCTTTAATACTCGTTTATCACAATGTGGTCCTTTCTGATGCATCTGTTACCCCGACTGGGCTGTTGGTCTGCGGTGCTGATGGTTCTGGTTCCCGGCTGCAGGAGCTGTTCGCTGAGTTCGGGACGCTGAAGAAGGCGGCGGTTCACTACGACCGCTCAGGGAGGAGTCTGGGCACCGCGGACGTCCACTTCGAGAGGAGGGCCGACGCCCTGAAGGCCATGAAGCAGTACAACGGAGTCCCCCTGGACGGTACGCGCTGCGACGGTCCACGCCCGATGAGTGGTCTCTGTGTGTCCCCTGTTCGCGTCTGACCGTTGATGTTTGTGCGCAGGGCGGCCGATGAACATCCAGCTCGTCACGTCACAGATCGACACGCAGCAGAGACGGCCCCCCATGCAGGGGTAGGTGGACGCGTCGACACGTCTCCATGACGACGATACGGCCCCGGTGTCTCGTCGGCAGAGGCTAACTCTTCCTTTCTGTGGGTCAGGCTGAACAGAGGCGGCGCCGGCGGCGGCGGCATGAACAGAAACCGGGTCGGGGCGTTCGCCGGAGGCATGCAGCCGCGGGGTCGTGGGGGTCGCGGGGCAGGAGGACCCCGGGGTAAAGGTCGCGGCGCCGGTGCTGGAGGTCGCGGCGGCGGCGCCAGCAAACAGCAGCTCTCTGCCGAGGAGTTGGACGCCCAGTTAGACGCCTACAACGCCCGGGTACGTCCGCACACACCCCCCGTGTTCTGCTGTGAGGGAGGTGGTTTGAGGCCGTGTTGACCGTGTTCCTCTCTCTCCTCTCCAGATGGACACCAGCTAAGAAGGCCCCGCCCCCTCGTCATCTGCCCCCCCACTCGTACTGCACAGATGTTGTGATGTGCAGAATGTTATACACTTGTTCTCATGTGCAGGATGTCTTGCACTTGGTTATGTGAAATTTGTGTACCAATTATTTTAAATCCTCTGAAGTGTTTTTTACCAATTTATGCCGCTTTTCTTTTTTTTAATTTTTTTTGAAGAAAACTTGGTTTGACTGTAGGTTGTAGCGTCGGCCTTTTTCCTGTTGGCTGATCCGTGTCCTTGTACATGACTTTAATAAACCTGCAGTATATAACCAGCCACATGATGCCTTGGAATGTTTGAATTGTATTTAATGGTCAAAGATATAAGGTTTAAAGATGGAGACCACTTGAACCAGCAACATTATTGAAGATGTTAATGGGTTAAAAATGCTGCTCAAAATGGTATTGCTATAATAATATAAATATATAGCGCTTATGTGCGTGTGGTAGGGTGAATCGTAATCCGGGTTCTATTGTTGGACGAATTCCATCTGTTAACCGCAGGGTTTGTGTGCACAGCCTGAACCAAACTGGTTCTGCAGTACGCCAGTAGAACCACTAGATAGCGACCCTGGTTATCACGAGCGAACTAATTTCGTATTTTTCCATAGAACTGAGACGTATCGGTGAAGTGTCAAATGCTCAAATGTCATTTGACTCGGTATGGCCTTAATGACTTGTTCGGCTAGTTGCAACGTCGTTTGTTTACGGCTTTAAAACCCTGTGCAGTCAACATTGAGCAAGATGGTTTTATTGTCATATGCACAACAAATACAGAGCAGTCGCTGGCAATGAAATTCTTTAGTCTTTGGCTCCAGTGTATAAGAAACAAGTAGGAAAGCTGAGACTTAAATAATAAATGTATAATGATTGCCTTTAACGCCAGCAGTATGATGAGGACATGACCGTTTCTAACAAGTTCAAAATATCCCAAAATAATCACAACCCTCAAGTCTCCAATGTTAAACATCAAACTCGGATCACGTGTCCGGTTTATTTACACTTTAATTGTTAAATTGACAAACTATTGCTTTCTGACCACATGTCATTAACTTATCGTTTATGCGATATTGAGAAGGCCTACATGTCTACGCACGGCGTGTGCCCGAGGCGCGCACCACGAAGCGGTGACCTGGAGGCGCGTCTCCAGCTGACAGACGGCGGTGGTGATGCTCTCTGAACTCGTTGATTCTCACTCCCTGCCATTCGGAGGTGCGTCTTCCAGCGTATTGGTCGTCCTACTACTACGGTAAGTGCTGTCAAAGCGGATATCAAACGTTTGATCGATCACTTGTGTACATATTATGTTGTTTGCGTATGGATACACTTAACATTTAGGAGTATTTGTTGTAGTGTGGAGTACTGCCACTGCAGCTTTTCAGAGTGAGCCTCAGAGAAGCTTTAAGGTGTTTGTTACAGTCGTTCTAAACGCGTCTCTCGGAGTTACATCGGGTAAAGAAAGTCACTCACCGTATTAACAGCTAGCCTACAGGTATTGATGATTTCCTTATCTTGAAGAATTGTGCCTCCTGCCAACCGTCGTCTATGAGGTCCAGAGTGCGCTTCTTTTGCTTTTTAATGTAAAGATTTAAAAAACGTAGAGATAACCGACATGGGACGGACAGAGATTCGACTGGATGAAGGAATTACATAAAGACCCGTTGAACACGTATCGCCGTGGACCATTGTCCTAATCAACAGTATTCCGTTTTATTTTTTAAACTGCGCTTTTCTTGACCACTACTAAAGTTAGCTGGCTTTTGTTTTATAGTAAGAATTCACGTGTGTGTGGGTGTGGGTGTGGGTGTGTGTGTGTGTGTCACACGATATGTCCATATGAACAAAAAATAATTACTGTGACTGATTGAGTCTTGGAATTATAACAGAATAGCAGGACTTTCAAGCCACAACCAAAGGATTTGTAGAATTCAGCGGCAGGATAAACGTCAGCATGTATAGGAACAGCAGTGATTGAGAACACTATCGGGGAAGCCCAGCGACCGTCCTACGGAGCCTCTCTTTGTGAGGTCTTTATTTTTCTTTGAGCCAGCCTTATCTATATCTGGCCTTTCTTCTGGTCCTCTTTGGCGAGACGCCACAATGCTCCACACCAGCCCCTCTCCGGGGGGGGTCTGTACCCGGACGCCTGCCAGCTCCTGCACACAGGGCCCAGTGTGGGGGGCTCGGCCCCTCTCCTTTGTTTTGGTCCTTCTGGGCCGGACCTCAGCCAACGTCCGCCGACGCAGCCTTTACCTGGGGGGGCGCCACGGCGGGGTGGGCGGCCACGACAGGCACACAGTCCAGCTTCACGCTTCTTGTCCTGTCAGCTTGTAGTTCAGGTCAAACTCTTTACAATTTGGGGCATTTAGCAGACGCTTTTCTCCATGCCACTTACAATGAAGTAAGTGAGAGCGGAGGTAGCACATGGGACACACTGGCCCGGTGGAACGTAAGAAGCTTAAGAGGTCCGAAAGGGGTACCTCTAGTTCCTAGGTTCTACCTCTAGGTAGGTTCTACCTCTAGGTAGTTACTACCTCTAGGTTCTACCTCTAGGTAGTTACTACTTCTAGGTTCTACCTCTAGGTTCTAGATTCTAACTCTAGGTTCTAGATTCTAACTCTAGGTTCTACCTCTAGATACTAGGTTCTACCTCTAGGTAGGTTCTACCTCTAGGTCCTAGGTTCTACCTCTAGGTTCTAGATACTAACTCTAGGTTCTACCTCTAGGTTCTAGATACTAACTCTAGGTTCTACCTCTAGGTAGGTACTAACTCTAGGTTCTACCTCTAGGTAGGTACTACCTCTAGGTCCTAGGTTCTACCTCTAGGTTCTAGATACTAACTCTAGGTTCTACCTCTAGATCCTAGGTTCTACCTCTAGGTTCTTTGTTATACTTCTAGGTTCCACCACCGTCTGCCTGAGGGTCCGCCTTCCTGTCCTTATCTTTTGAAGTGTCTTCTGGCGGCAGTAAAGGAATGCTGCCTGCGGGCGACATCACAGGAGCGCTTGAAAGCAGGGAGCAGAAAAGGGCAGAACTCAAAGGTTGGTGGGTCAGTATGAGTGGGACCACAAAGCGTAGGAGATCAAATGGCCGTGGATATGTGAGGGAGATCTCCAGCAGACGGATGGGTCACAAGCGTCAGGGCTGCCTTGTGTGGGTGGAGGCTGCGTAACACCTTATACCATACATCGGTCTTCCGGTCGGTCGATAGGGGTGATGTTTACGGATGGATTTGACTTCTGGTTGGGGGACACTTGAGGCTCTCCAGCCATAGCCCTGTGGTTGTACCGTGGCGGCCACTTGGTACAGGAGTATAAATGAAGCTTCACAGTGGTAGGGCAGCAGGATCTGTGAATGATTCGTTCATCACAATATACAGATGTCTCGTCTTATAAAATGACATCTCAATCATGACGGACGTTTCTAGTCCTTTTGGATTCTCGAGGCCCCGGAACGGAAAGTGTTCAGTCCCAGGTCCCCCTTTGGTTCTAATCCCTTCCAGAGATTAGGATCTGTCCGCACCTCTGATTGGCCACCCTCCACACCTTGGCGCTCCCAATGGCCTCATTAGGTCTAATCCCACCCACCCTCCCTCACCTCACCGGCTCCAAAAGACTTCCTAACCTCGTCCCCTGGCGGCCTAGAACCCGACTCCTGATCCCCGTCCAGTCAGCAGATTATCCTCCCTGGGCGGGTGTGGGAGGGAGAGGGAGGAGCCAGGAGAGGGAGGAGTCTGTAGAGGGAGGAGCCTGGAGCCAGGAGAGGGAGGAGTCAGGACGTGAGAGGACCGCAGCGGGAGAGGGTCAGCAGAAGGCTCCAGGCTGATCTTCTGACCTGGGGCATGCAGACAGCGGTCTTGACAATGGGGAGGCCTGTCTGAGGAAAGTGAGACTCAGACTCGAGCTGTTGTTTACCACGATGACCGTAGCAGTGTTGAGGTTGTTAGAGTTAATGTCATTTTGATAGTTGTCCGTTTCCTGCCGGCTGTAAATCGTCCGGGCATAACGGTTTACATCCTTGTTCATTCATTCAGTTGGCTTCCCCTCAGACAGCGGTTTGGAAGGTGTTGGTAAATGTTATCATCAGGATAATCCTCTGTGATTCTTCCCTTGCATTATATAGCAAATAAATGTATCACAACATCCACTTAAATCCCATGACGGCGAATCCAAGGTGCAGGTTCATTACATTTCAGACACCATACTTACCCCACCAATCTTTGACAATATTAGTACAAGGAGATGTGAAGTCTGACGGAGAGTCCTTACACTCCTATGCAAGTGTTTATCTTCAGTGTGATGTATCAAAATAGACATGATGTCTGGTGTCGCTCACACTCTACGCCCCAGTGCTGGCGGCTGAGCTGGAGCTCTGTCACACAGACCCGTCCAGCCCGTACAGCCCTTGTGGCTCAGCAGTCATGCCGCTTGAGACTCTCATTAAGATCATGTTCTCCCTTCTGCTGAGCTCCAAAGGCTCCATTGTTGGGTCGCCCATCGTTCATTCAGTTGGCCTCTTGATCATCCAGTGGTTATGTAACTCTCTAAGGCTCATAATTTTTCAGAAGCAACAACAACTTTGAGTAATCACTACTGAAAACGATTCTCTGGTCTCGACCTTCTGGCCTTGGCCTGAGCCAGATTCAGCACCAAGCAGAACGTCCGTCAGCAGAACCTGGTTTCTCTCCCTCCCTTTGCTGCAGCAGAGTCCATCTTGTGAATGTGAGCTGTGTTGCCACAGATGTTTTTTGTTCAGGTGCTGCTTCTCAGGTCATGGAGTGAATTCTCCCGCTGCCCGGGGTCGCTCCACGCCGCGACCAGAGAGGAGCCGCCCTCAGTCACCACAGTGTCTACGTGTTCTTCAGAACCACCGGCCACTCTCTTTGGTTCCTTTAGTAGAAGAACAGTGTGTTCTGCACGGGGTCCAGACACCACCCTCCCGCCTGTGTGTTCTTTGTGTTTGTGTGCATACGTCTGTGTGTGTTTTGTATCAGAAGGCCCCTCCGGCACCTCCAACGGACCCTCATTGTCCCGGTATGTTGCCACAACCAGTTCAGCCGTGGCACTGGGGTGGTGGGGGGCTAGGTGAGCTGAAGGAGGAGAGGAGCAGCAGGAGGAGGTGGAGGGGGAGGAGGTGGAGGAGGAGAGGTGGTGGAGGAGGTGGAGGGGCCCCCCCATTAGAAGAGGATCTTCCGCCTGTGCGTCGGGACGTAGCACACGGCTGCATTCCTTCACCGGCTGAACCAGATCTTTACGTGTCTCAGGGTGAATGGAACATTCCGTACTAACCTGAGCTCCACAGCCCGGAGGAACAGAGGGGACGAGCTTCAGCAGGCAGGGGAGACCAGAGACCTCAGGGAGGGGACACCAGAGACCTCAGGGAGGGGAGACCAGAGACCTCAGGGAGGGGAGACCAGAGACCTCAGGGAGGGGACACCAGAGACCTCAGGGAGGGGAGACCAGAGACCTCAGGGAGGGGACACCAGAGACCTCAGGGAGGGGAGACCAGAGACCTCAGGGAGGGGACACCAGAGACCTCAGGGAGGCAGCAGAGACCAGAGACCTCAGGGAGGGGACACCAGAGACCTCAGGGAGGCAGCAGAGACCAGAGACCTCAGGGAGGGGAGACCAGAGACCTCAGGGAGGGGAGACCAGAGACCTCAGGGGAGACCAGAGACCTCAGGGAGGGGAGACCAGAGACCTCAGGGAGGGGAGACCAGAGACCTCAGGGAGGGGAGACCAGAGACCTCGTGGGTCAGTAAGCTCGGGGCCGGGGGGTAGAGTAGAGTCGGCTGTAGTTCCGGTCCCTCTCCTGGCTAAAGGCCTGATCCGGGGTTTTGGGGAAGGGAACGTGAGACTGGTGTGAATCGTTTGCTCCTCGCTTCATCTGTGATTGTCCAAGATGTCAACTCTAATGTAGGTGTGGAAGAGTGCCAGTGGGTGTTGAACGCTATGACAAAATAATCAACCGCTCGTTATATCAAGGCGGGAATTCTTCATTTGTAACATGATCAATGTGTTCGTTGAACCATCGCCATCAACTGAAACGGCTCAACGTAAAAACACTTGGTGTTGTATAGATTTACAACATTTGTTTAATTCCCACACTTTATTTTCCATTCATTATCCGACCTGAACTCCAAATCCAATAACTTCTTTACAGCTGAGGCGATCAGTTGGCCTCGTTGGCCTGCCTCTCATTAATCACCTCGTGTTTCCACACCTCATTAAAGTCCTTCAGCGGTCCAACACCAGCAGGGAGGGGCCCTCAGCTCAGCCCGGCCCCCCCCCCCCCCGGGGCCCACGGCAGTGACCTGTCCTATTGGGGGATGAATGACCTTCAAACCCCAGACCTGACCTTCAGGTGTCTG
The DNA here is from genome assembly GCF_031168955.1 of Gadus macrocephalus. NCBI lineage: Eukaryota > Metazoa > Chordata > Actinopteri > Gadiformes > Gadidae > Gadus > Gadus macrocephalus. Next base: position 597,344 of record NC_082383.1, read on the forward strand.
TGCAGTGGCTCAGTGGACAGGTCTCTCATATGTTTGCATCTGTTCTGTTATTGTTTGGACGATCAAACTGGCGACTCGTTACCACTACTGTTGAAACTGTAACACTGTTCCTAAAAGTGTGTGTGTGTGTGTGTGTGTGTGTGTGTGTGTGTGTGTGTGTGTGTGTGTGTGTGTGTGTGTGTGTGTGTGTGTGTGTGTGTGTGTGTGTGTGTGTGTGTGTGTGTGTGTGTGTGTGTGTGTGTGTGTGTGTGTGTGTGTCCTCTGTAGAGATGGATCATGTCTGCTCCACTATCTACTTCCTGTCTCATTGTTGTGTCAGACCGTTTCCTGCCCTCACGTCCAATCCCCTGACTTATCGTTCCAGAGTGTTGGCTCCTTTGATCTTGGTTTGATAAAGTCACGTCTGCGTCCCTCAGCTGACCCGGCCCGCCGGGCATGGTGTGTCCATCCAGCTCGGGAATTCTAGTTATTAATAATAATAACGTGTGTTTATTGACTGACACACAATCCTCCTCATGTCATCACACGACCAACGTTTGAACTGGAGAACTCTGCTCCTTGGAGGGAGGAAGGACCACAAGGACCCGCTCCCCGGAGGGAGGAAGGACCACAAGGACCCGCTCCCCGGAGGGAGGAAGGACCACAAGGACCCGCTCCTCGGAGGGAGGAAGGACCACAAGGACCCGCTCCCCGGAGGGAGGAAGGACCACAAGGACCCGCTCCCCGGAGGGAGGAAGGACCCACAAGGACCTGCTCCCCGGAGGGAGGAAGGACCACAAGGACCCGCTCCCCGGAGGGAGGAAGGACCACAAGGACCCGCTCCCCGGAGGGAGGAAGGACCACAAGGACCCGCTCCTCGGAGGGAGGAAGGACCACAAGGACCCGCTCCCCGGAGGGAGGAAGGACCACAAGGACCCGCTCCCCGGAGGGAGGAAGGACCCACAAGGACCTGCTCCCCGGAGGGAGGAAGGACCACAAGGACCCGCTCCCCGGAGGGAGGAAGGACCCACAAGGACCGGCTCCCCGGAGGGAGGAAGGACCACAAGGACCGGCTCCCTTCAGAGAGGGCCGGAGCAGGGGGCACACCAGTGCTCTGTGTTCTGAACTGATCTGGGTTCAGTCTGTGTTCTGAACTGATCTGGGTTCAGTCTGTGTTCTGAACTGATCTGGGTTCAGTCTGTGTTCTGAACTGATCTGGGTTCAGTCTGTGTTCTGAACTCATCTAGGTTCAGTCTGTGTTCTGAACTGATCTGGGTTCAGTGGCTCTGCGGAGTGAAGCAGATGTGTGTGTTCTGCAGTGATCTGCTCACCTCAGAGAGCGATGGAGCCCTGAGTTCCCCAAAGTTAAAACCAGAGAACCCAGGGTTCAGTCGCTCTCTGAAGTGAGCAGATCAGAGCAGAACTCACGAATCTGCCTCACGACTGACCCCAGACCAGTTCAGAACACACGGAGCGGGCCCCAGCGCTGATGAGCAGCCTGTAGGCCCCCCCCGGGCCGGGCCCCCCTTGTCCCCGCTGAAGGAGCTCTCCTCACACGTGTGGACCACATGTGTCTCTCTCTCGTTAAACGCCTGGGTCTGCTTTATTGATGCCCCCCACTCCCCCCTCCCTCCCGGTTTCCATAGCAGTGAAGATGATCACATGGCGGTGACATCCAGCACCTGCCTGAAGCCCTGCCCTGACACGGCTCATGTTAACCAGCGCTATCCAGCGCTGGGTGCTGGTTCTGCTGGTTCTGCTGGTGGGACCACTATGGGGCTGTTAAGCTCGCTCTCCCCATGGCGGGTTTATTAAGAGAGAACAGACAGAGTAATAATCCTGTGTGGCTAGCTTTAGCCGCAGGTGCCTCCAGCCATGTGTAAGACTGGGCTCAGGTAAGACTGGGCTCAGGTAAGACTGGGCTCAGGTAACCTGAGCCCACGGGAGGGAGACTCTGTCTGCTCATTGAACCGGATTCAATGATTGGATGGGTTTAGTTCTTGTTCATCGGAGCATCTGATTCGTTGATTGCTCTTTGGGTTGTAAACAAAATCCGGCAATCAATCAATTGACAAGAAATGCTTCTAAAGGGAACCCCCCCCCCATGTTTAACGCGTTGTCTGAGTTCGGCCCCGGCCCCTGGGTCTTGCTGCGGAGGGGCCCCTGAAGTAAAGCCGGGTGATTATGGGGCCCTGGGGGGTCCAGGACCAGGCCGGACCCCCACTGTGTGGAGCGGACCCCCTGTGAGGGTCACACACTCTCCATAGCGTCTCATGTTGTGACCGGGAGTCTCCTCTCTCCCGCAGGAAGAGACATGGCGGAGCCGAGACCCCAGCGGACCCCAGACCAGACCCCGGACCAGACCCCGGACCGGACCCCAGAGGGGACCCCAGACCCGCTGGGGGCGGACCTCCCAGAGGCCACGCCCGGGTACAAGCCCCCGGTGCCGAAGACCCTCCAGGAGCTCCATGAGCTGGACCAGGACGACGAGAGCCTCACCAAGTACAAGAAGAGCCTGCTGGGCGATGCCCGCGGCAGCCACGGTGGGCCTGGGGGGCTTTGGGTCTGGGGGTACGGAGGTCTGGGGCCTGTGGGGTCCTGGTGGGTCTGTGTGTCTGTCGGTCTCTGGCTCTGGGGGTTTGTGGACATCGTGTTCTATGGAGAACGTCAGGGACCGTGTGCGGTGCGGGTGTTACGTGCGCTGTGCGTGTGCGTTGCGTGCGCGGTGCGGGTGTTAGGTGCGCGGCCGCTCAGTTGTGGTGTTTTTATTGGATTATAAATAGTTTAGCAGAGATGTTGGATGCTGGGCGCTTTACAAGCAGATGTTCAAACGTGGAGCGGCCCGGGAGCACATGTGGACGAGCCGCCTAATGCGGGGAATGAAGCTCGTATCTCGGAGGGTTTCCGTGGAAGTCTGGATTCATATTTTATTTTCTATTATATATAATAGGCCTATATATTTATTTTGTGAAATAAATTATCCGTAGTTGTGAACCGGCTCCTCTGAATGGAGCGGAGGCGTGTCCATGGGTTCGTACCGTGTCTAGAGTCACCTGCTGGGTGATTATTATAACATGTGTTTATTATTGTCCTCCATGACCATGAAGAGAAATCAATCTTCTCCTTGGAATGTCAGAAACACGTCCGGGAATGTGTGAAGATCTGCTGGCAATCCGCTCAGTATCGGGAATAACACTCGGTCTCCCAGTCTCCCTCTATCTCCCAGGACTAATACTAAAGTTAGTTCCTTCACCTGCACCGTATTAGAAGGTCCGGTGAACTCTCGGCTGGGTTATTTCTGCTTCTGTACCAATTATTCAAAGAAAAAACGAATCACTGTTGTTTATAATAAAACCATGAACACATCCACCGATGGATTAATGCAATACCAGTACCACTGATGTGATCAGGATGACATCCCGTCTTGTTTGTGTACTGTGTTTATTTTCTCTCTTATTCTACTCTGGGGGGCGTTGACAGACGAGGGCGGTTTGAACGTGGTGGTGACCCGGCTGACGCTGCTGTGTGACACGGCGCCGAAGCCCATGACTCTGGACCTGCAGGGTGAGTGCTGCCACCTTGTGGCATACGGGGGAAACACAGGCACACAGCGCCATGCCCCGTGATGCCAGAATCCAACGTTATCTTAAGCTTCGATTTTAATTTCGGTTTATTTGCTTCTGAAATGGATATGATTGAACATCCTTAGTGTAATTTGTAGTTCCTGCTATTGTGTCGTGACATCTTATTGTGTGTTAAGAGAGGTGCTGAGATGCTGTTGCACCATTTGGGCTAGTTACATTTTTATTTTTATTTAAACTCGAGAGGTGTCCGGTGATCTACTCAATGCCGTACATTTAAGCAGATTTAAGACAGGCGTTAAATGCGGAGGTGAACCGGTGAGGCGCTGTTCTCCAGGTGACCTGCAGGCCGTCAAGAAGCAGGTCTTCGAGCTGAAGGAGGGCGTCGACTACAAGATCAAGATCAGCTTCAAGGTCAGCCCGGGGACAATGGCCGCCGTCGGTGGGACCTTCTGAACAGGAAGTGACACGCTGTTGAGTCTCATGTTTCTCCCTGTCTGTCTCTGAAGGTCCAACGGGAGATCGTGTCGGGCCTGAAGTACCACCAGGTGATGTCCAGGAAGGGGATCACAGGTAAGACCTCGCTGCTCTCTCCCCGTGCCTCGCTTTAGACTGAACTCCATATTCAGGTTTTCTCTTTAATCTGGAATAATATATTATACCACACAGATGCATGTTGTACCGGAACGGATGTTTGATGACATCTTGTGTCTGTATTAGCGAGGGGAATCCAGAACAGGAGCGGTCTGGACAGTATGGGAATGTTTGAAGCTGGATCTAGGGGATATCCGGTCTGGGGAAGTGTTATCAGGCTGTCGATGAATAAACGTCTGCAGTCTGAGAGCAGCGAGCTCCTCTCTGGGTGACCTTCTCCTTCTGACAAACGTTCTTACGTGCGTCGCTGTGGATACAAGCGTCTGCTGAGCGGGTTGCTCTCCGCTCTGTGCTCCGTTAGAACAGTAAGACTACAAACCGAAGCTCGCGCTCCGTGCGCTTCGGTCTTCTCTTCTGGAGAAGTGTCTACTGGGGGGCGTGGGGCTCAGAGGTAGAGCGAGTTGGCTGGCAACCGGGAGGTCGCTGGTTCGATCCTGACGAGCTGTCGCCCTGAGGGGTCGACTCCGCCGTCGGTGGGTGATGTGTGTATGAACGGGTGAATGTGTGTATGAACGGGTGGATGTGTGTATGAACGGGTGGATGTGTGTATGAACGGGTGGATGTGAGGCGACAGTACAGCGCTGGGGGGGCCTCTGGTTAGAACAGCGCTGTGTGACTGCAGTCCATTAACTGGAGCCTCCCCCCCCCCGGGCCAGTGGACCGGGCCTCCTTCATGGTGGGGAGCTACGGGCCGCGGCCCAGCCAGGAGCAGGAGTACGTGACGGCGCTGGACGAGGCTCCGCGCGGCCTGATGGCCCGCGGGACCTACAACATCAAGTCCTCCTTCGTGGACGACGACCAGAACGTGTATCTGTCCTGGGACTGGAGCCTGACCATCAAGAAGGACTGGAGTGGCTGACCCCCTCCTCCCCCCCTCCCTCGCCCCTCCCTCTCCCCTTCCTCCCTCTCCTCTTCCTCCCTCTCCTCCCCCCCTTCCTCCCTCTCCTCCCTCTCCCCTTCCTCCCTCTCCCTTTCCTCCCACTCCTACCTCGCCCCTTCCTCTCTCTCCTCCCTCTCCCCTTCCTCCCTCTCCTCCCCCTCCTCCCTCTCCCCTTCCTCCCTCTCCTCCTCTTCCCTCTCCTCCCTCTTCCCTTCCGCCCCCTCCTCCCGCCTCCCTCTTCCCCCCTTCCTCCCTCTCCTCCTCCCCCCTCTCCTCCCCCTCCTCCCTCCTCCCTCCCTCTCCTCCCCCTCTCCGTCTTCTCATTGGACGAGGGTTAGGTCACTTGTTTTAGATTTTGTATTTTGTGAGTATTTGGTTAATGCTGCGATGCCATTGGCCTGCAGAAGGTCATACCAAAGATGCCCCCCCCCCCCCTCCTGACCCCACCTGTTGTTGTGAGGCTATGGGGGTCAAGGGTCACAATGACCATACGTGCACCATCATGGTATCCTGGTGATGTTGTGTATCTCTTTTTTGGTATTGTGTAATTGGACAGATGCTTCACGGTTAACTCTTGGTGTGTCTGATTACCGGTCCACCTTGTTGCTGACCAGTTGATCTAAAACCTAAAACCGTTGATTACTCACTTAATGACCTTCAACCACAATGTGAGCTGGTTCCTCGTCATCACACGCAGTGTGAGAGGAGGAACCAGCTGGTCTGACTCCCTCCTCTACTGGTCTGACTAGGAGGGAGTCAGACCAGTAGAGGAGGGAGTCGGACCAGTAGAGGAGGGAGTCGGACCAGTAGAGTCAGACCTGCGCTGCCTTACAGGAAATGGAGATCCCTTGCAGAAGGATGACCCAATATATATTAAGCCGTTTGCCTTCAGGAAATATAATTTTGTATGTCCCTATACTGTGTGTAATCCCCAAGATGAATTCTATGCCTGCAGAACCCTGGAGAACCTTATCACCGCTCGGTGTTCAGGGCTGACCTGTGTCTATAATAAAGGGTTTGAATGTGCCGGCATAGTGCAAGTGTTTATTCACACCACCATTCATGTGCTCGTCATAATGGATTCATCAGTGGGTTGACCCCCCCCCTCTGATTGGACAACCAAAGAAGGGGGGGGGGGGGGGGGGATCCGGGGGACGTGTGCGGGTTGTGTTTCTGCTTTGGTTCAACAAATCAAAAGCACTTTAATTCGACGTATGCTTTAATCAAACAATGTTTGGCCTTTTACAACAGAACCTCCCAGCTGACAGAATTGAGGTTTCTCATTGGACGACACTCGGGACATCGGGTTGAGTCAGCTTCCCTGACGCAGTATTGCATGCTGGGTGGGGAAACCCACCTCTGTTGCCATGGCGCATTGGGAGTGGTAGGCCATGTTGTGTTGGAGATGGCAGTCCTCTGATTGGCTGACGGACGGCTGGTTCAACCTGTTGTGCATCGACCAATCGGTGGGCTACAGGTTAAACCAGCCGTCACCGCACAAACTCTGGACATCGCCACAACGTCGGTCCAGGGTCCAAGCAGCCAATGACAGGCCTGCTGTGTGGCAGTGTCTGTAGCGCAGCGAGGTCGGTGTGCTTCACACCCTGCTCATGTAGAGGTCCATGTGGAGCCTGGGATTATTTTGCTGTTGTGGAACAAACTAGCAACTTTCAATCATTTTATTTTCTAGCCCAGTATCTGGACAGCCACTGAGAGAGGGCAGTGAGGGAACCTCTTCCTCCGCGTGTCACTCAGTCAGTGAACCACGTCACAAACGGGTCCTCATTCATGGCAGGAGGCCAGCGCTTGTTTGTGTATTTCCAGTGTTAGTCGCAGTGCTTTAGTTTTGACAGGAGCTCAAACAAAGCATCTCACTTTTTACAGCAGTGAGACGGGATTTGGCGCATTTTCATTTTAGAGGAATTAGAAATGAGCAAGTGCAGATACCGGTAAACATCCCTTCATTTCTAACCAATCACGACACAACACGCAGACCTTTGGAACGGCCCTGTCTTTGGTGAGACAGGCAGCCATTTAGAACCAATCACAAACAGCCATCGTGTAACCTGGGTTTCGCTCAGGGTACCATCGGGTTAATCTTAAAACACGACCAAACAATTAAACCAACGGGCAAGCAAACGAGCAGCATCGTTAACGCTGAGGGGGGGCGAGGGGGGGGCCCAGGACCGCAGCGCTGTAAGACGCCCCGACGCTGAGGGACCTCCCAGGGCCGCACGTTGGCGTGGCGACGGTGGGAGCTGCGTCGGCATGGAGGCCGTCGTCCAGGATGGCGAGGATGGGAGCTCCGTTGGCGCGGCGACCGAGGAGGATGGGAGCTCCGTTGGCGCGGCGACCGTCCCCCGGGGGGAGGAGCTCCGTCCCGGCCCGCCTCTCACTTGGTGCGCTTGCGGCCCTTGTGGGAGGAGTTCATGTGGACCTTGGTCTTCTGCAGGCGGGAGAAGATCTCCTTGAAGAGCGTCTTGTACTCGGGCGCGTTCTGCCCCAGACGCTTGTCCACCTGCTCCACCTGCCGGCTCAGCCCCTCCAGGGCCTCGGGGGTGGAGGGGGGCGAGGGGGGCCCGGCGCAGGCCCCGCCCTCCGCGCCCCCGGAGCCCCCCAGGCTGTAGTCCTTGACGGAGGGGTCCCGGGACACGGGGCGGGAGGTCTGCACCCCGGCGTGGCAGAGCCCCTCCTGGTGGCGCCGGCACTTCCCCAGCAGCTCCTCGTACTTCTCCAGCAGCGTGTGGTACTGCTCGTCCACCTCGCTCAGGATGGACATCCCCCGCCGGCCGCGCGCCACGTAGCCGCCGCCGCCCCGCCGCCCCGCCCCCCCCTCCTCCCGGCCCGAGATGGCGTTGAGCGCCGTGTCGCTGCAGCTCTTCCTGACGGGCCCCTCCCCCCCCCGCGCGGCCCCGCCCCCCCCCTCCGGCTCCGCCTCCTCGGGCGTGTCCGTCTCGGGCGTGTTGGCGAGGAGGGCGTGCTCCAGGTCGCCCGCCGCCGCCGCCCCGCCGCCCCCCCCGCCGCCCAGCAGGAAGGCCCGCGAGCGCCGCAGCTGCTGCATCTCCTCTAGCTCCGCCTCCAGCTCGCGGACGCGGAGCCGGCAGCCCTCGGCCCCCAGGAGCCGACGCTCCAGGGCCTCCAGCTCCCGCAGGGCGGCGGCGCAGTCCCGCTCGGCGCCCTCCCGCCGGCCGCGCTCCGCCGCCATGTTGTCCCGCAGCGCGGCGAGGGAGTCCTGCAGCCGGCGGTGCTCCTGGTCGGCGGGGGGGGGCTCCAGCAGGTCCACGCTGCCCGGGTGGGCCACCAGGAAGCCGTCCTCGTACCTGGGGGGGGGAGACACACGGCGCCACGAGAGGAGATGGATCCTCAAGGCCTCAATCAACCCAAACATAGAAAGGGTCTCCACACACATTCAACAACAGAGTGTGTGTGGAGGACTCTTATTGTGGTAGAGCGGTGAGTGTGTGTGTGTGGAGGACTCTTATTGTGGTAGAGGGGTGTGTGTGAGTGTGTGTGTGTGGAGGACTCTTATTGTGGTAGAGGGGTGTGTGTGTGTGTGTGTGTGTGGAGGACTCTTATTGTGGTAGAGGGGTGTGTGTGTGGAGGACTCTTATTGTGGTAGAGGGGTGTGTGTGAGTGTGTGTGTGTGGAGGACTCTTATTGTGGTAGAGGGGTGTGTGTGTGGAGGACTCTTATTGTGGTAGAGCGGTGAGTGTGTGTGTGTGGAGGACTCTTATTGTGGTAGAGGGGTGTGTGTGAGTGTGTGTGTGTGGAGGACTCTTATTGTGGTAGAGGGGTGTGTGTGAGTGTGTGTGTGTGGAGGACTCTTATTGTGGTAGAGGGGTGTGTGTGTGTGGAGGACTCTTATTGTGGTAGAGGGGTGTGTGTGAGTGTGTGTGTGTGGAGGACTCTTATTGTGGTAGAGGGGTGTGTGTGTGGAGGACTCTTATTGTGGTAGAGGGGTGTGTGTGTGGAGGACTCTTATTGTGGTAGAGGGGTGTGTGTGTGGAGGACTCTTATTGTGGTAGAACGGTGAGTGGTGTGTGTGGGGGACTGTTATTGTGGTGTGCGTGCGTGCGTGCGTGCGTGCGTGCGTGCGTGCGTGCGTGCGTGCGTGCGTGCGTGCGTGCGTGCGTGCGTGCGCGCGTCACCTGGGTGCGGTGCACAGCTCCTTCAGGCAGGGGAAGGAGCTGACGCTCTTCCTCCTCTCCTTCCTCTCCCTCCTCACCCGGAGCTCCTCCAGCGTGCGGAGCTCCTCCACGCGGCCCGACAGCCCGTCTACCTGGGCCTGCAGCGCCTCGGTGGTGCCCGTCAGCCTGCACACACACACACACACACACACGCACACGCAGAGACACACACACAGACAGAGACACACAGACACACACAGACGGAGAGACACACACACAGACACACACACACACACGCACACACACACACAGACGGAGAGACACACACACACACACACAGACAGAGACACACACACACACAGACGGAGAGACACACACACACACACACAGAGACACACAGACACACACAGACGGAGACACACAGACACACACACACACACAGACGGAGAGACACACACACACACACACACACACGCGCACACAGACACACAGACACACAGACGGAGAGACACACACACACAGACGGAGAGACACACACACACAGACGGAGAGACACACACACACACACGCACACAGACGGAGAGACACACACACACGCACACAATTGCCATAATGTTAGATCATTAGCTCTTCCGTCGTATTCCCTCATCCTCACCCTCTGATCAGCAAACTGGGGTGACCACTAGTCTGACCACTGGTCGGACCACTAGTCTGACCACTGGCCTGACCACTAGTCTGACCACTGGTCTGACCACTGGTCGGACCACTGGTCGGACCACTGGTCGGACCACTGGTCTGACCACTGGTCTGACCACTGGTCTGACCACTGGCCGGACCACTGGCCGGACCACTGGCCTGACCACTAGTCTGACCACTAGTCTGACCACTAGTCTGACCACTGGCCTGACCACTAGTCTGACCACTAGTCTGACCACTAGTCTGACCACTGGTGGGACCACTAGTCTGACCACTGGCCTGACCACTAGTCTGACCACTAGTCTGACCACTGGTGGGACCTCTGGTCGGACTACTGGTCTGACTACTGGTCGGACCACTAGTCTGACCACTAGTCTGACCACTGGTGGGACCACTGGTCGGACCACTGATGGGACCTCTGGTGGGCCCACTGGTTTGACTGGGCCAACAACAGCAGCCCTGTTCTGGTGAACACAGAGCTGCTCTCAGGCAGCATCAGCCGCTGAGCCCTCAGTCGTTGTAATCGCTGCTTTGGAAACAGTCAGTGAGACCGACTTACAGGTCGGAATGCTCTGGGGATTATTAATAAAGGACTTGTTGTGTTATGCAACAACGTGCGGCCCGGGCCACAAACACGCCTGCTGGTGTTAAAGAAACGCTCAAGAAACACGAGACGGGAGAATGGCCGCTCAGAGGCATCTGGACATCACCCAACTCTCTCCTCTCCCCGAGGGTCGGCTCTCCCTCTGACGTCAAATATAGTCTTTACTGATAGGAGGCCTGGCTCTCTGAAAGAGCGGGAGGGAGTGAGGGAGTCATTCAGTGAGTGAGTGAGAGGGTGAGGGCTGACCGGTGCATCTTCTGATTGGAGGCCTTGCTCTGTGAAAGAGTGTGAGTGAGCGATTGAATGAGTGAGTGTGTGAGGGAGTCATTGAGTAAGTGAGTGAGTGTGTGAATAACTGAGTGAGAGGGTGAGTGAGTGAGAGTGAATGAGTCAGTGAGTGAGAGGGTGAGTCTGACCTGTGGATCTTCTGGTGCGAGGCCTTGCTCTCTGCTAGAGTGAGTGAGTGAGTGAGAGGGTGAGGCTGACCTGTGGATCTTCTGGTGCGAGGCCTTGCTCTCTGCTAGAGTGAGTGAGTGAGAGGGTGAGGCTGACCTGTGGATCTTCTGGTGCGAGGCCTTGCTCTCTGCTAGAGTGAGTGAGTGAGTGAGAGGGTGAGGCTGACCTGTGGATCTTCTGGTGCGAGGCCTTGCTCTCTGCTAGAGTGAGTGAGTGAGAGGGTGAGGCTGACCTGTGGATCTTCTGGTGCGAGGCCTTGCTCTCCAGCAGCAGCTTCTCGTTGGTGATCTCCAGGGCGCGCGCTGTGACGTCCAGCTGCTCGTACACCTTGGCGTGCTGCTCGTTGACGTCCCGCAGAACCTCCAGCTGCTTGGCCAGGTACTGGGACACACACACACACACACACACACACACACACACACACACACACACACACACACACACACACACACACACACACACACACACACACACACACACACACACCGAGAGGGAATGGATTACAGGTCGATTATATAATAATACTGAACGATGGCTTCTATACAGTCATGAATAAAGACAGCAGGCCCAATGTGGAGTCACAGGCTGTGAAGAAATAGAAAAATGGTTTGGAAATCCGTGATGTGACGTGATGCATTAAAGTGAAGCCCTTTAGTTTTGGGAGGATCGCCCTACTGTTCGACCTTCCACCACCAGGGGGAGATACAGCCGTGAAACGCAGCCTCGGCTGATGAGAGGGGACAGCATGGTGCCAGCTGTCAGGGCTCAGGCGTGCACGTGCGCACACAGCAGACACACCTCTATCTCCTGGGCCTGGTCCTCGTTGATGATGTACATGTGCTGCAGCGAGTCCTCCAACTCCTTGTTGCGTTCCAGAAGAGTCTTCCCCAGCTCTGCTGCCAGGTGGAGGTCTGGGGGGGGGGGGGGCAGAGACACAGGGGGCTTTACACACTGACACACACACTGACACACGCACACACAGACACACGCACACTGACACACATTGAACCAAGACCTCCATGCTGTGTGGGGATCAGGAAGGCACCGCAGGAAGGTGTTCCTCAGCCTCCTGTCTAATGAGACGTCACCACACATCCTCCTCATCACACTCAGCCCCCACAGGGCCGGTGGTGTGAACACTGAGCTGCTGTGTTCATCTAAATACGGGGAAGGGGGCCTCAAAGTCCCTTTGGTGCAGCAGAAGAAAAGCTTCAAAGCTGTAACGTTTAAAGAGGAACATTGGTCTTTTAGAAAGAGAAATCGATGCGACGTCTAGAAGGAGGTCCCAGATGGGGAGAGGAGGAGAGGCTGAGGGGAGAACAGAACAGAGAGCAGAGAGAAGCACCCCAGGAGCCAAGGAAGTAGAAGACCGCCAGGATGTATTTCAGTACGCTATGTGGGCTGATGAGAGCCCTAGTTACAGAGCGTGTGTCCGGCTCACTGCCCGCACACACGCGTCTGCTTCTGTACGGCATGAGAGGCCTCAGGGCATTGTGTTCAACAAAAGAATGGACACACAACTCCACCACAGGCAGTGTGTGAGACTGGACTCACATGTAGCTCGGAGTGACAGGTGTGTGTGTGTGTGTGTGTGTGTGTGTGTGTGTGTGTGTGTGTGTGTGTGTGTGTGTGTGTGTGTGTGTGTGTGTGTGTGTGTGTGTGTGTGTGTGTGTGTGTGTGTGTGTGTGTCAGATGATCAGTTATGTAACTCATATCGGGGAGGGGCGGGACAACCCTAGTGACTGCTATTAATGACCAATCAGCAGTCATCTCGTGTATCGCCACGGCGACCTGTGTTGCACTGCTGGGGTCTCAGTGGGGGGGGGGGGGTGTCCCCCAGTCCCCCGTCCCTGGCGACCTGTAGGTCATTTACATTCAGAGCGTTTAGCAGGCACTTCTATCCAAAGCGTCGTACGCAGATATTCAAAGGGTCCTCGATAACCGCGTTCAGAGACCTGTTCTCCGTCAGAGTGGCACGCCGGGGTCTGCATCCCATCAGCACCTCGGACTCTAAACGTGGGAACGTAATCTCCTACAGAGAACTCTGTGCTGAGGCTTAGGCCAGCTGTCTGTCTGGAGGTCTGTCTGAAGTGAGTCTGTCTGTCTGTCTGTAGTGAGTCTGTCTGTCTGTAGTGAGTCTGTCTGAAGTGAGTCTGTCTGTCTGTAGTGAGTCTGTCTGTCTGTCTGTAGTGAGTCTGTCTGTAGTGAGTCTGTCTGTCTGTCTGTCTGTAGTGAGTCTTTCTGTCTGTCTGACTGTAGTGAGTCTGTCTGTCTGTCTGTCTGACTGTAGTGAGTCTGTCTGTCTGTCTGTAGTGAGTCTGTCTGTCTGTAGTGAGTCTGTCTGTCTGTAGTGAGTCAGTCTGTCTGTAGGTCTGTCTGGCTGTAGGTCTGTCTGACTGTAGGTCTGTAGTGAGTCTCTGTCTGTCTGTAGTGAGTCTGTCTGTCTGTCTGACTGTAGTGAGTCTGTCTGTCTGTAGGTCTGTCTGACTGTAGCTCTGTAGTGAGTCTGTCTGTAGGTCTGTCTGACTGTAGTGAGTCTGTCTGTAGCTCTGTATTGAGTCTGTCTGTCTGAGTCTGTCTGTAGGTCTGTCTGACTGTAGGTCTGTAGTGAGTCTGTCTTTAGCTCTGTACTGATTCAGTGACCGCTCCACTGCTCAATGTGTAGAACACGGTATTATATAACATGGACTATTTAAAGGGTTTACTGCACATGTACAAAGGACCTTTATGCATATTTCTAGATGACATAATATAAAGGTTAATTAGGCCTGGTTAATTCGAGAATTAGGGCTGATAACAAACAAGGTTATATCGAAGATTATATTTCTATGGGGTGAAATTGTGCCTTAACCTCAAATTTAGATTTATGTAATTTCATGGCTGAACTGAATATGATCCCTGAAGCCAGTCTGAGCTGTGATGAGATCAGCTTAATGCTGCAGACCCATTATTAAAAAAAACACACACACACACACACAACCTTGTGTATTGTTGGCCGTCTTCCTGATTAAACGGTGGTCTAAATTTGATAAGCTTTGTCAAATCTGACCAGCCTATATTAAATCCAAAGGGGGTGTAACACACACACACACACACACACACTGGACCCAATTCGTATTCATCAAGGTTGACTGCATGGAGTCGTTGAATGGATAGATGGAGGCCTTGACCTGGTCTTCGTGGTCCGCCCGGACATGTTGCCCGGGCTGGGTTCACAGATTGGATCAAGTCAGTCATTTAATCGAAGACTCGATTAACTCTCTCTCTCTCTCTCGCTCTCGCTCTCGCTCTCGCTCTCGATCTCGCTCTCTCTCGCAGTGTGTGTGAGAGAGAGAAACACCCCACCTAGGTATGATGTAACAGTCTTAGAAACACTGTTCAGGATTACAGGGGTCTCATCCACTTATGTGAGGAAGGGGACACAGACCCGAGGCCTGACCCTCTCTCTCATCTCTCTATTCGGAGGAGACCTCCGAGGAAGAGATCAAATGATGAGCAGAACAGGAGAAGAAACTCAGACTAATGGATGGAGCTTGGGGAAAAACAACCAACGTTTAAATAGCTTCATTTGACTCATAAATAACAGTTATGTAATTATATAGTCGTTATTCATCAACCTAAATGTTGATTTATAAGACGCGGTCTCCTCCCGGTTTGATGATGCTCTGCTCCACTGACCCCACCAGGTTAACAGATCCAAGCCCATCAGAGTTAACAATCAGAGGTTCTGTTCCAGCTCCTCGCCGTAATAACATCCCACCCCCATGAGAACTGCGGACCTCAGAGGGATCTCCTACCTTGTTCCAGGTCCCGCTGGTCGTACCAAGGCTCCTCATCCTCCGTCACGAACTCCTCCATCCCGCCCGGCCGGAGCATCGATGTGGTACCGCTGGGGATGCGAACCCAAACCGCCCGGAAGCAGAGCACGCCTCGCGAAGGAAAAAAATAACCAAACGGCGCAGACTCAGATGGAGTCGGCCTGTCCGCGGACCTAGGAGAGAGCACGTCGAACACCGCCCTCCGGGTGCACACCTGCGCGCGCTCAATTCACTAACGCCGTTATAAGCTGATATTAAATTATATTAAGTAACATCCTTTCAAATGAACACCCGTGTCATTCTGACACTGAAATTCAGCTTCCGAGAACCACTAGAAGGTTTTCATCATCTCGTCTCCTCCCGTACCGCGCAGCAGCAGCGATGATGTCATGGTGGACGGGCACAGTGGGGGCCGTCAGCTGTTCGCGGACACGCCCCTCCGGGGGCGCGCACTGCGCCGACGTCTCCCCCTCTACCCGGACGACCCGTGGCGACCCGACCCGGGCATCACCGGCATTGTTCAGTTCAAACACACGGGGAGTCGGGGGTACGACCAAAATGGACCACATTAAGTAACACATTGATTAACTCATTAAGCAGAAGAGGAGATCCCACATCAGCACTAGATCTTTATTGTACAAAACAGCACTTTGCGGATCGCAGAGTTGGGTTTCCGTTTGCCCTAATGGACCACTGAGTGAGAGGAGAGAGGGGGGGGTGCGGGGGGAGACAGGAAGTCTCCCGTAACCATGCACTCAGGGCCGGTCCCCATGGCAACAGTAAAGCTCTTCCAACATGGAGGAGACTATTGCTGATCAACAGAAACAGAACAGAACTCACCAACCTAGAAGGACTGCTATACACACAGAGCTTTACCTACGGTAACGAGCTGTGTGGGTTTAATTAAGGTAACGAGCAGTGTGGTTTTAATTAAGGTAACGAGCTGTGTGGTGGAACCGTCCGCCGCTGGTCATTATGTTCGTTTGGTTTCAGAACGTTCCAGAGGTTCCAGAGCGTCAGCCGCTGCCAGCAGCAATGAGCACCAACAAGACAACGCTTCTGGGTTAGTGAGTCATCATTCAACCTCAAGTCCGGCTAACGTCTGGCTAACATCGGGCTAATGTCCAGCTAATATCTGGCTAATATCTGGCTAACATCGGGCTAATGTCCAGCTAATATCTGGCTAATGTCCAGCTAATATCTGGCTAACATCGGGCTAATGTCCAGCTAATATCTGGCTAACATCGGGCTAATGTCCAGCTAATATTTGGCTAACATCGGGCTAATGTCCAGCTAATATCTGGCTAAAGTCTGGCTAACGTCTGTCAGCTCTACGTGAGTCGGTGTTCAAGCCGCCGGCCGTCGGCGGGGTTCGGTGTGGTCGTGTCCGAGCAGCAGAACCACAGGAGGTGGCGGGAGGAGGGGGGGGCAGGACTTCCCTCGTCAAGTCGCGAGAGGAAGAGGAGGCACTGATGATGAAGAGCACGCGGCCGCCCACCGCTACGTGGGCCCCTGGGGGGCGCGGAGGAACGCCCAGTCGGCCTCCGCCTTGCAGCGTGACACGCCCCCGAAGAACTGCTGGATCAGCGCCTTGGCCTCCGCCTTCACTGTGACAGACAGACAGAGAGACAGACAGACAGACGCAGTATTAGAACAGCTTTTGCAGTTATTAATCATGGTAAATATTTGGGAACAGAGTTAACAATTAATAAATACAGCTGAAATATAAGAGCGACGTGTATCCAGACATTTGGCTTACCTTGGCCCCTCCCTCGGCTCCGCCCCTCGGCCAGCAGGTGAGACAGGTGGCGGGCGAACGCCTTGAACAGCTCCTTCAACACAGACCAGCGCAGCTCGTTAACCCCCGGGCTGCCGACGACCCGCAGACATTTTACGTCTGGTCGATAATTTGTGTCCTCGTCATCTCGTTCTAAAAACGAGTGTAACCAGTCGCATTAACATACTTTTTAACTGCCCCTGCGCCTCCCCTTTGGGCAGAACTACCCCTTCCCCTCACCGTGGGGGAGAACTGCCCCTGCCCCTCACCGTGGGGGAGAACTGCCCCTGCCCCTCACCGTGGGGGAGAACTGCCCCTGCCCCTCACCGTGGGGGAGAACTACCCCTGCCCCTCACCGTGGGGGAGAACTGCCCCTGCCCCTCACCGTGGGGGAGAACTGCCCCTGCCCCTCACCGTGGGGGAGAACTACCCCTGCCCCTCACCGTGGGGGAGAACTACCCCTGCCCCTCACCGTGGGGGAGAGCTGCCCCTGCCCCTCACCGTGGGGGAGAACTGCCCCTGCCCCTCACCTTGGTGGAGAACTTGCCCTGCTTGTAGAAGGGGTCCAGGCAGCGGACCACCACGTCCGCTACCTCCTTCAGGGTCGCCGGCTTGGGGGGCGTGTCGCTGACCTTCAGCAGACTCTCCTCCACCTGGGGGTTAAAGGTCACCCTGCGCCTGCAGACGTCCTCCGGCTCCTCCCTGCTCTGCTGGGCGGGGGGCGGGGCCGGGGGCGGGGCCGGGGGCGGGGCCGAGGGCGGGGCCTCACCGCGCCCGGCAGCTCCGTCACCTGAGGGCTGAACGGAGTATTGGTGTTGTAGTGGGTATTGGATTAGGGGCTTCAAAATAAGAGCCCCTTTAGCTCTAGCTGAGATCGTCTGTAAGGCCTTCATGCTGCTTTAGACCTGAAACCAGTTCAAGGTTTAGAACCACAGAGACCTACCCTCTGGGCGGGAGGAGGTCCGGGCTCCTCGTCGGCAGGAGTCAGGCTGAGGGAGGAAGCAGACCCTGATTAACCCCAGAGGACACGACTGATCACTGGCACCGAGCTCGTTACGGAGGCATCATGTTACCACGGAGACGCCTTACTCTGCTGGCTTCTCCTCGTCCGGGTCAGCCGAGCCCCCGAGCCGGGCCCAGCCCTCCGTCCCAGGAACCTCCATCACATCATCGTCGTCGTCTTCATCATCCTCGATCACGACCACGTCGGAGACGAAGGCGGTGTCCATGGCAACCGACTCAGCGGGGTCGTCGTCGTCGTCGTCTGTTTGCGGAGCGGCTTCTGCCTCTGGCGGGTGTCCCAGCGGACCGCCGGTTGCCGTGGGAACGTCCCCGGCGGTCTCCGGGGGTCCGCCCCCGAAGTACAGCGAGATGCTGCGGGTGTTCTTGGCCGCCTCCTCCATCTTCTGCTGCTTCCTGCTGGGGGCGCGGCCCGCCCGGCTGGCCCCGCCCACGGGGTCCTTCACCTCCGTCGCCCCCGACGACGCGGCGGCAGCAGGCTCCCCGGGGGCGTCGGGGTGGAAGCCCCCGCCCCCGGCGTCCCGCAGCTCCCGGGCCGTCTGGAAGGGGTCCGAGGACCCCCGCAGCCCCGCCCCCACCCGCTTACGCTTCAGCTGTGGGGGGGGGGGACGGACAATTAGAGACGGCGTCACGGTGAATCAAACATCACTCAGGTGTGGTGGGTGTGGTGGGGGTCTGTGTGAGGGGGGGGGGTGGTCTGAGTGTGGGGGGGGGGTGGGGGGGTCGAGGGGGTAGCGGGGGTCTTACGGAGTAGACCTGGTAGGCGGTGGTGAAGCCCCCCAGCTCCCCCAGAGGCTGATGGGAGGAGCTCGACCCGGAGGAGGAGGAGTCCACCCCCGTCGCCATGGAAACACCAGAATCACTGCTGGTCCGGTCGGAGGCCCCGCCCTCCTTCTCTTCTTCTGCTCTTCCCGTGGCGGTCGTCATGGCAGCGCCTTTCTTCACCTCCGACACCTCCAGAGACAAACGGCGTTAGGGTCAGGCCTCCAGCGTCCTCTGATCAATACCTGATATCAGACGGCTCTGTGGGAGGGTGGGCCCGTCCGACTGGACACCTGCAGTGCATCGACCAATCAGGAAGCCCAGGTTCAACCAGCCTGGCAGCCCTGAGCCCCAGGCCGCGTGTCACCGTCTGGAGGCCGACGGTGAACCGGCCCCCAGCCCAGCGCCCTGCGACCTCGTCTGGAGGAGCCCAGTGAGCCCCCATCACCGCTACAGTATTACTGGAGCTCTGCGTTTTAGATATCTCCGTTTGTATGCTGGGTCATAACTCAGCCCCAGGAAGGGTTCAGGAGGTCAACATGAGGGCCCTCAGGAGGTCAACATGAGGGCCCTCAGGAGGTCAACATGAGGGCCCTCAGGAGGTCAACATGAGGGCCCTCAGGAGGTCAACACGAGGGCCCTCAGGAGGTCAACACGAGGGCCCTCAGGAGGTCAACACGAGGGCCCTCAGGAGGTCAACACGAGGGCCCTCAGGAGGTCAACATGAGGGCCCTCAGGAGGTCAACATGAGGGGCCCTCAGGAGGTCAACATGAGGGCCCTCAGGAGGTCAACATGAGGGCCCTCAGGAGGTCAACATGAGGGCCCTCAGGAGGTCAACATGAGGGGCCTCAGGAGGTCAACACGAGGGGGATACCTTCTTCAGGACCCCGGCCTTGTACAGGTTGGAGGACTTGCTGCTCTTGAAGACCTCGTACTCCAGGTCCACGGAGAGGGAGACCACATCGCTGAGCGGAGGAGGGAGACGGTAGGGTTAGAGGGGCGGAGCCCAGGGGTTAAGGGGGCAGGGCCTAGGGTTAAAGGGGCGGAGCTTAGGGTTTAGTGTCACTTGGCGCTGAGGTTGCAGGATCCCACCAACAGAACATCTATAAAGGGGCTCGTTCTTAGGGAGCGAAAACACCTTTCTCATTTTCATGGAATATTATATTCAATTTCTCCTCAAGTCAGTTACATTAAAAGCCCCTTAATTCGACACACTGCCCCTTTAAATCCTGTTTGCATTTGTTTTTCTGCCTGCGTGTGTCTGTGTGCGTCTTTACTTGTAGGTCTTTTCCGCCCCCTGGTGGCCGTAGAGCGCTT
Organism: Gadus macrocephalus; assembly: GCF_031168955.1. Taxonomy (NCBI): domain Eukaryota; kingdom Metazoa; phylum Chordata; class Actinopteri; order Gadiformes; family Gadidae; genus Gadus; species Gadus macrocephalus. The sequence continues at coordinate 617,016 of NC_082383.1, forward strand.
CCTGCAGCAGAGAGAGGCAATGCTCCCTGGCCTGGAATCACAACGCATCATCATTAATTCATGTCCTACAAGTAAAAACCATTCAGATGAATCATAAAATAGAGACTGCTTAAAGGATGGCTTGAAGTTGCTTACATTTATTTATCAAACACACATTTCTTTAGAATCAATCACGATCTAATTGTGACAACCATGGGGATTTCTACGGGCTTGATCAATTAAATAATAATCTGAATGTTTACAATGTTTACAGAACTAATTCAAGAAAGCGCCATAAACCATCCAACCCCTCAGAACCACGTCCAACACCACGGCGATACGGCTCCAGCTTGATCCAGGCTAGAAACCCAGAGGGGCGAGGTCCCACAGAACACCACCAGGTGGCGCCCTTCAGGCCGTGCGTGTGAGGATTCGCCCTGCACCCACCTTCACGGTCAGGCGTGGAACCTTCCGGCTGCTGGCATCCCTTAACGGGCAGTCCTCATCTAGAACAACAACAACAACAACAACTTGAGCCTTCTTTAGACGAAGCTACTGCTTCAGTCAGGGTGACAACACCCATCTGTACGATCACAATCAACCCTGACTCTCTCTCCCCCCCCCCCCCCACTGAGCGCGTGCGTTAGACCCGCTGCGCACCGGTCCGCCACCCGGCAGCGTCCCGGGCCGGACTCAGAGACCCAGACCCGCCGCCGCCGCCGAGCCGCGAGCGTCTGGTCTGAACACTGCTGATGTTTGTGTGCGACTCTGGAAGTTGATTTCAAAAAGCCTTCCTCATCTAGTGTGTTCCTCATCTAGGGTGTACACGGAGCGGTCGCCCCTGGAGGGGGGGGTCCTAGGATGGGGGGCACCTCACCTGGGAGGGTAAAGTCTTCTTTGGATCCTTCAGACACCTGAAAGAAATGAAACACAAGATAGAAATATGGGGCACACTGAACTGCCTTCGTGTGTGTGTGTGTGTGTGTGTGTGTGTGTGTGTGTGTGTGTGTGTGTGTGTGTGTGTGTGTGTGTGTGTGTGTGTGTGTGTGTGTGTGTGTGTGTGTGTGTGTGTGTGTGTGTGTGTGTGTGTGTGTGTTCATCCAGAGAGCACTGAGCAAGATGAACTGTTACCGACTGTTGTTGCCCCGAGAGACGCACACACCTGTCTGGCAGATGTGGAGACAAACAAACAGTACGCAGTGTGGCTGGGCTCTGAGAACACACCGTTCAAATATGCAGACAGTCTGCAACACACACACACACACACACACACACACACACACACACACACACACACACACACACACACACACACACACACACACACACACACACACACACACACACACACACACACACACACACACACACACACCTTGCGCAGGTTCATTTGCTTCTTGAAGAGGTTGCCAAACTGCTTCTTCCTCAGTAAAGGGTCTTCGTCGCCGCTGCCTCCCTCCTCGCCCTCTTCATCGTGCCTGGGGGACACAAAGCCTCCGGTTACCCCCAGCAGCCGAGCGCCAGACGCTATCACAGCCCAACTCTAATGCACGTGGAGACCAGGGTGAGAACGGGTGTCATGGGTCTCAGGGTATGTATGTAAAGACGTTTCACACGGCCAAATAGGACCGTCGTAGGCACTTCTTTTCCCCGGCATGGTCCGCGCGTTCACACTGCACGAGGAAAATCTCTGGATTGAGCTAGCACCTAAATGTACCCTCCCAGACCCCACACACATTGGCGGTGTCGGGTGACCTTGGACCCTGGATTTTATCCTTTGGATAAAAAACCAAGTGGTCAGCAAAATGAAGTATGTTGCATATGTTGACCTTTTCTCACTAGGAAATAGTTGATCGTGTTTTTATCCTACACTTGGATGTACACTCGACTGGCGTCCTACCTCTCGAAGCCGTAGCCCTTCCTGCCGCCGGCGTAGAGGTCGCGGTCGAAGCCGAAGGCGCCCGGGGGGGCGTGGCTCTGGGCGCCCGCGATGCGCGTCCCGGCCGACGCCTTCTCCAGCTGCGCCCGCACCTTCCTGGGGTCGCGGCAGAAGTCGCAGGCCCCGGAGCAGCTGGGGGGCGCGTTGCCGAAGAACTTGGAGATGGTGGCGTGACGGCAGCTGGGGGGGCGCACGCTCGTTAGCAGAGGAGGACTGGGGGGTCAGGGCGGGGGGGTCAGGACTGGGGGGTCAGGGCTGGGACCAGGACCCAGCTCACTGGGACCAGGACCCAGCCCACTGGGACCAGCACCCAGCTCACTGGGACCAGCACCCAGTGAGCTGGGACCAGGACCCAGCTCACTGGGACCAGGACCCAGCTCACTGGGACCAGGACCCAGCCCACTGGGACCAGGACCCAGCCCACTGGGACCAGGACCCAGCTCACTGGGACCAGGACCCAGCTCACTGGGACCAGGACCCAGCCCACTGGGACCAGGACCCAGTGAGCTGGGACCAGCACCCAGTGAGCTGGGACCAGCACCCAGTGAGCTGGGACCAGGACCCAGCCCACTGGGACCAGCACCCAGTGAGCTGGGACCAGGACCCAGCCCACTGGGACCAGGACCCAGCCCACTGGGACCAGGACCCAGTGAGCTGGGACCAGCACCCAGCTCACTGGGACCAGCACCCAGTGAGCTGGGACCAGGACCCAGCCCACTGGGACCAGGACCCAGCCCACTGGGACCAGGACCCAGTGAGCTGGGACCAGGACCCAGTGAGCTGGGACCAGGACCCAGCCCACTGGGACCAGGACCCAGTGAGCTGGGACCAGGACCCAGCCCACTGGGACCAGGACCCAGTGAGCTGGGACCAGGACCCAGCCCACTGGGACCAGGACCCAGCCCACTGGGACCAGGACCCAGTGAGCTGGGACCAGGACCCAGCCCACTGGGACCAGGACCCAGCCCACTGGGACCAGGACCCAGCCCACTGGGACCAGGACCCAGTGAGCTGGGACCAGGACCCAGCCCACTGGGACCAGGACCCAGCTCCAGGACCCAGCCCACTGGGACCAGGACCCAGCCCACTGGGACCAGGACCCAGCCCACTGGGACCAGGACCCAGCTCACTGGGACCAGGACCCAGCCCACTGGGACCAGGACCCAGCCCACTGGGACCAGGACCCAGCTCACTGGGACCAGGACCCAGCTCCAGGACCCATCCCACTCAGTCAACAAAGATGTGTATCCTCGACTAGCATCCTCTGCCAAGTGTGATATAACATGAGTACGGCCCCAGCTGATACGTAAAACCTGTTTAGTGAGTATTATGGGCGAGGTGAATTGACATCGTGGTTTAATACTAAATCTCAATATTCCTGACACTGTTTCAACAGTAGATCATAGTTCAGTTCATGACGAACGCAGAAGCTAATTAAATCAAGACGACAAACAATTGCAGATTAACAAGTGCAGTGCCAGCCGCTCGCTCTCAATGCCAGCATGGAGGCTCCACATCACACAAGGTCTGCTGGAGAGAGCAGAACACTGTGTCCCACGTCTCTCTATCCTAACCAGAGAGAAGAGCAGAACACTGTCCCCCAGGCCTCTCCGTCCTAACCAGAGAGAGGAGGTGAACACTGTCTCCCACTCCTCTCCTAACCAGAGAGGAGGTGAACACTGTCTCCCCCTCCTCTCCGTCCTAACCAGAGAGGAGGTGACCACTGTCTCCCACTCCTCTCCTAACCAGAGAGAGGAGGTGACCACTGTCTCCCCCTCCTCTCCGTCCTAAACAGAGAGGAGGTGACCACTGTCTCCCCCTCCTCTCCGTCCTAACCAGAGAGGAGGTGACCACTGTCTCCCCCTCCTCTCCGTCCTAACCAGAGAGAGGAGGTGAACACTGTCTCCCACGGAGCCTCTCCGTCCTAACCAGAGAGAGGAGGGCAAACAGAAGGAGTACAGGCGACCAGAACAAGGAGATAACACCTGTAAGCTCAGGCAGTGGAGAGAGACTCACTTTAACTCTCTCTCTCTCTCTTCTCTCTCTCCCCCAGCTGGCTGCGGTGAGGATGGGAGGAAGGGGGCGTGGCCTGGCCTGGCCCCTCCTCTCCCCTGACACGCTGCTGGCTGAACAACACAGACACAACACCACCACTCGCAGGAGGCTCTGAGCTGGGAGGACTCCACACTCCAGGTAAGAACCCTTTCAGTGTCCTCTCCCCGTCTGGTCCAGGAGGCCGCCCCTTCTAGAGATCCCCACAGGGGGGGGACCACCTCAGACGTGTTTGATGACGGGGATGTAGGGTAGTGGACCGGTCTGTGTGGACCGCAGAGACAGTAACGGGGTGTGCAGAGGCTAGTCCGCGTTTAAACCCAGAGTGTGACCCACGGCCGAGGGAATGTGAGGAATGCCTCCAGGTTTCCCCCAGACGTCGGCCGCCCCTCCCGGGGAGGCGTGGAGGCGCTGGGAGACTCCGATGACACACGCAGTATTCGACGTGCGTGTGCGATATTTAGGGAACGGGTGAACTCGTTGGCGTAGCCTTCAGGCTCATCGTATCAGTATGGAACATCTGCCCGAGGTCAAACCGTTTCAAAGATAAAGTTCAAAACAAAGTTGTTCTTGGTAAAACTACCAGCGAGAACCATGAAGTGATCAATAGTTCTCCATCGCTGACCCTGTGGCCAACGTTGACCTTCTGTTGACGAGCTGTTCACAGTCCTCTTGACAGGTCACATGACAAGAGCCTTGGGGACCCCTGTTATACATGAGAAGTCGCAGGAGTCTAGCCAACCATTTGTATTGTTGTAAAGGTCTTATAGACCCTTGTGCGTACGACCGGCTGAGGTGTGGACGGAGGGAGTGCTCCAGCTCTGCTGGAGCACTCCCTCCGTCCACACCAACGCCTCCCTCGCTTATATTCCACTTCAGAGAAAGTCAGAGACACTCGGCAAGAAAAACCACATGCTTTGGCCCGGCACACTCCCTAAGACGTTTCTGAAGTAAGTCTCAGAAATGCAGATAATTCACTCATACTACACACCCACCCAGGTAAAGGTGGACTGAGCTGAACACACTCCTCTACCCTGTTGGACCTTAGGGAGCGTCCGGTCCTGTGTTCTGAGGAGCGACTCGGCCCCCCCAGTGACCCCCCCGCCCGGCAGCATGGAGGCCCGCGAGCAGACACTCAGCCTGCTGAACACGCTGTGGTCCAAGCTGCAGGGGCTGCCCAACGCGGACCCCCTGGAGCTGGGGGCCTTCTTCATCATCCTGGCCTTCATCTGTGAGTCCCACCCCCCCGGGGCCCCTGGTGGGCCCTCAGGTCCACAGTGGGACCCTGGTGGGCCCTCAGGTGTGTTGATCTGTCGGTGAGTGCCTGACCGTCTGTCCCTCACCCCCCCAGTGCTCGTGGTCCTCATGGTGGTCCTGGCCTCCCTGTCCTGCTGCTGCTGCTGCTTGCTGCAAGCCCAAGGGGGCCCGGATCTGAGCCCCCAGCCGGTCTACAGCGACCCGGGACCGGTCTACAGCGACCCGGGACCGGTCTACAGGAGGCAACACATTCTGAGGACTAACTCCACGGCTCGATAGAGGACAAACCTCTCTCTCTCTCTCTCTCTCTCTCTCTCTCTCTCTCTCTCTCTCTCTCTCTCTCTCTCTCTCTCTCTCTCTCTCTCTCTCTCTCTCTCTCTCTCTCTCTCTCTCTCTCTCTCTCTCTCTCTCTCTCTCTCTCTCTCTCTCTCTCTCTCTCTCTCTCTCTCTCTCTCTCTCTCTCTCTCTCTCTCTCTCTCTCTCTCTCTCTCTCTCTTCCCCCCCCCCCCCCCCCCCCCCCCTCAGAATGGGAGCTGATCTGAGAGGGGTCAAACAGCAGGACTTTGTGAGGCTGCTGGGTGATTTAAAGCTAAACATGGAGCCCGTAGACCGAGGTGTTTACTGCGGCGTCAGCACGGCCCAGTGAGAGGGTAAACAGTGCGTTAGACCAGCCCTTTATCAACACGGCCACAGCTGGCAAATACTGACAAGGATATCCTGAAATACATCCAAATAGACACACACCATCACACACACACCATCACACACACACCATCACACACACACACACACACACATAATATCACATACACACTTTCAGGAACATCCACATTCCGACAATTCAGATGTCCAATAATGCTGCCGTTGACCTGAATAAGGGGCGGGTCTCTTTGGTAATGAGCTTGTGTGCGTGTGTGTGCGTGTGCGTGCGGGTGCGTGCGTGTGTGAGTCATGCAATGCCCCGGGCTTAGCTGGAAGCTTGATTCTAAATGAGGATGAGTCATAATCAAAACGTCTTCTCTAAAAACTCACTAGAGATGTAAACAACCCAAAATCTTGGGAGTTGATGTTAGTTTTGCTAACCAAACAAAAGCTCTAATGTTCAACTCTGCCCTCTGCCGTTTGTAAATGATATACAAATAATGTTAGAGCGAGGACTATGAAAGTCTTTATAGTCATAGTATTAGTATTGATCCATTTCATCATGCATGTTTGGTTGTGTGTGCGTTTGTACCTTATGTAAAACTAATAAAAAGGGACCTGAACTCAAAGCCCGCTCACCTTTCCTGCGTGCAGAACGACACCATGGCCTCGAAGTCCTTGATCCCCGACTTGTCCGTCTCCTTCTGAGCCCCCCGCTTCCCCTGCAGAGAACCCCCCCCACGTGTGAATAACGGCCTAGAGAGCTTTGGAAGGGGCCGTTGCGGGGGTGTCCTGTAGGGGGCGCTACCTGCTTGCGGCCGGCCTCCTTGCGGATGAGGAAGAGGAGCTGATCCTTGTCGCGCGGGGAGTAGTAGGTCCGGCAGGAGGAGGCCCGCCCGTCTCGGCCCGCGCGCCCCGACTCCTGGTAGTAGCTGGCCAGGGACTTGGCCAGGTTCCAGTGGGCCACGAACCTACGGGGGGGGGGGGCGCGACCACACGGCACGCCGCGGCGTGGGAACGAGAGAACGTCAGGCAAGGCTGAGGCCGACACACCAATGTATCAAAACTATCAATCAGAGCTGAGAATTAGCAGAACGTTGACAGAGAATCGGATCCTGTTTTCACTGTTTTTATGATGAATCTCCTGCGTAACGTGATGAGGAACAGTAGACATGCGTCTCTCGTCTCTCTCCACTGAAGGTCTGACACAGACCTGGAGAGTCTAACCTCTTCCACTGGAAAAACAAGGTTTCTTCCAAACCTATTCAATCTACTTGTTAAACATTTCACTTTGACTTCAATCCTTTCGGGATCGTCTTCCTCCTGGTTGGATAAAGGCATGTGTTTGATTCCTCAGACACTCCTGGTTTAAACGTGACAAAGGTCAACGTGTGCCAGTTGGATCTCAGGTGTTTCACTACAACATGACATCGTCATTATGAAGTCAAAGTTGAGCAGAGGAAACCTAGCTGAGACATCCCATCGTCGGCTCACCTGAGGTCCAGCCTCAACCCAGCTGAGATCTGCCCCTTCGTCCGCCTCACCTGACGTTGGCCTTGTCCACCCCCATCCCGAAGCTGATGGTGGCCACGATGACCAGCACCTTGCCCTGCATCCAGTCGCTCTGGACCTCCGAGCGGTCGGCCGTCTTCAGACCTGGAGGGCAGAGGGGTATAGAGAGAGGCTTTCACTGTGTGAGGACCTCCTTCTCTGTTATCATCACTGGGCTGGTGACACTTTACAGTAAGGGCACATTCATTAACATTAGTCAATGCATTGATACGCATTAATAGTCAGTTAATTAAGAGTAAACTAATGGTCTAGTAATAATTAACGACTGGTGTTCATGTTAACTACGGTATTCTATGTATACATTATTGAATAGGGTAAGGGGTTAATCATAGCACTAACACTTATTCTAATGCTATATAATAATACTTATTAATGCATTAACTAATGTGAATTACCAATTTATTAAGGTTCCCTTATTGTAAAAGGTTACCGATGGCTCTGAGTACTTTACAATTAGCATCCTCACAGATCAGGTGAGCACTCCCTGACTCTATAGGCTGACTCGATAGGACGATGTGGGGGAGCCTGACCTGCGTGGTAGGCCTTGGACAGCACCCCCAGCTTGGTCAGCTGGTACGCCACCGTCTCACAGTTGTCTCTGGTCCGGCAGTAGACGATCCCACAGCCCTGCTCACACCAACACACGCAGGGTTCTGCTTCAGCCTCAAAATGAAACCGGCACTAAACATCAACGGGTTGTTTAGGACGATGCGTCTTTACGAAGTACTGAGAGCGAACATGAGGAGAAGAAGAGGATACTTGATAATAGTTTGTGTCTAATATTCTCAGATGCAATCCATTGATTCCAGGAAGTAAATACAGGCGTCACAAACCGCAACAATCCATTGCACGTCTGTTTACACGGCCAAAGGAAACACAGGCAATAGGCCTTGTAGCGACGCAGGTTCAACTCCCACCCATCACCCCCCTCATCTGCAACCCACAGCGCCTCTCTTTACTCTCTTGTCCATAAAGGAATACAACAAAAACAATAAATTCATATTAATATCTTTTCAGTACTTGGCAGGTCCTTGAAACGCGGTTAGATCTTAGACCTGGTCCTGGTCCCGGACCCCCGGTGGGTCCCGGACCCCTGGTGGGTCCCGGACCCCCGGTGGGTCCCGGACCCCCGGTGGGTCCCGGACCCCTGGTGGGTCCCGGCTGCCGGCTGAACCCACCTGCTCCCCCCCGCCGGCGGCCAGCGCCTCCTTCACGAAGGCGTGCAGGTGGGCGTAGGGCTCCTCCAGCGCCTCCCTGAAGATGACGTCGTAGTACAGGTTGCTGCGGAACACGGGCGTGGTGTAGCACAGCACGGCGTGCAGCTGCAGAGACTCCTCGATGTCCTTCTGCACCTTCTGGGGTGCCGTGGCCGTCAGCGCCACGCACACCACCCCCTTCAGGCGCTTGCGCAGCTTGCCCAGCTTGAGGTAGTCGGGTCTGAAGTCGTGGCCCCACTGGGAGACGCAGTGCGCCTCGTCCACGGCCAGCAGCGACAGCAGCCGGCGGGACAGCAGGCCGGTCAGGCAGGGCTGGAAGGACGGCGACGCCACCATCTCCGGGGTGATGTAGAGCAGCTTCAGACGGGGGCTCTCGCTCTCCAGGTCCGTGAGGATCAGCCGACGCTCCCCGGCCGGAAGCTTGGAGTTGATGGAGCAGGCGGGAATGTTCAGCTCCCGGAGGTGGTCCACTTGGTCCTGGCGGGACAATGAGGAATGACGCCTCATCTAAAGGACGATAGCTCTTAGCTAAACAAATGGTAATTCAACGGGGGTAAGGACTGACCTGAATGAGAGCGATGAGAGGCGATATGACCAGAGTGATGCCTTTAGACATGACTGCAGGGAGCTGGTAGCAGAGAGACTTTCCTGCTCCGGTGGGCATACACACAAACACATCCCGGTCCCCTGGAGAACATGTTCACTCTGTTATAGTAACAAGGCATC
>NC_082383.1:626499-671499 GCF_031168955.1 Gadus macrocephalus
CAGTGTTGGTGGAAGTTCCCCCTGGTCAACAAGTCATGGGCCTTCTGCCCCCGTTACATTTCAGTCAACGCCTGAATCTAGTTCAAATGTAAGCCTACACCACTAGAAGACACACATCCTATATCGATCCCATACCCTCACCTGCGTTGTTTTGTGACTTATTTTGCTGCAATATTTTGTCACAATGTCAGCATTGAAGTTTACTTTAAAAAAAAAAGAGTAAACTTTCCTCATCTATTTCAATAGATGAAAGTTAAAATAACTTTTTCTTATGCAACAATTGATGCAACAGGTCCCCTCCATGCAATAGATCAACACAACGCACTGCCCGGTGCCCAGCAACATGTGACTGCGACCCGACTCGCAGAGTGAGGAAGGGGCGGGCTTTAAAAAGTTTCAGGAAGCCCGTGAGAAGCGGACTGCAGCAGCTGTGACGCTTCAGAAAGTGACTTTTGTTGTTAAAAGAGATGGAAAGTGGGGCCTACGGGGCCTCGTTGGCCGGAGGTGCCTTCGACCTGGTGAACTTTGTGAAGCAGCCCCAGACCATAACGCGGTTCCTGAGCTGGGTGAGTGTCTGGAGCTAGGCGGCTAGCCGATGTTAGCCGCCGTCATGCCTGCTGTAAGAGCGCCAGCCGCGCTGCACCTTCACATCCTGGATGTCAAGACGTGAAGGCCGACCTGCCGACATTCTGTGGAGCGTACTCACAAAGATATGTGATATGAGATGATGACCACTGTATAAACTCCGGAAGCGAGGACGCCTCAGAGAATGACATTGCGTTGGGATTGTTGTAGATTATTTCCATCCCTCTCGACTATGTAGTTAATTCCGTAACGATTGTAGTTTTATTATTCAGATAGAATACGCCTGGTGTTTGCTTTACAAACCCAGACCAATGTCCTCCGAGCTCCAAGCTCCTGGCTGGCAGTTGTGGTGGCTGACGTGTTTGCACATGTTGACGCGCTGTCAGCCTCCTCTCATAGGAGACAGTCTCCTAACAAGAGTGTCTCCTAACATTATCCGGCCGTGTGGAGCGACAGTCTCTTTGAGCATTCTACCATATGAAAGGAAAACATGAATGTAAACATAAGAAGAACCGAGTTACTCTTCGATTGGACTTGTAGCCATACTTGAAAGGCCTTCACCTGAGAGTAACTGCAGGGTCACCTGGTCGTGTGATCAGCACATGACCTGCTGTACGTTTCTTTAAACCCAATGCCCTTTTATCACCATCACTCTTCTTAACATATACAATCCCTTTTACAGATTTTCGCCATTGTGGTTTTTGCAACCATCACAGGCGAAGGCTACATTAATTCAGCTAAAGAACCAGAGGCAAGCTGCATGTTCAACAAGAACGACAGCGCCTGCAGTTACGGGGTCACCATCGGCGTTCTGGCCTTCATCGCCTGTATGGTCTTCTTCGCATTGGATGCGTACCAACCTCAGATCAGCAACGCCAAAGAGAGGAAGTACATCGTCACCGGGGATCTGGCCTTCTCAGGTACGAAGTGTGTGGCTTGTCCTCAGTCTGGGTCACAAAAGTCCTTTTAGGAAGTGGAACTAACTATGTTTTACCATCTTATGGCTACATGAAAGCTTCATTGTAGCTTTAAAACTATAGTGTTCAGTTATTTTTGTGTGTGTTTAGTGTGAACTTCCTCAATATTTCAGGTAGGCCTAATAAGCACATAGTTCAGAAAACACACACACACACACACACACTGTTGAATCGTTAAGTGGTTTTGAAAATGCATCCCATAATGGTTGCATCGCACGTCGATGTGTTGGTTCAGGAGCATGGACGTTCCTGTGGTTCGTGTGCTTCTGCCTGCTGGCTCACCAGTGGGCGCTCACTGTCGACCGGTCCGGGGTGGCTGCGGACGCCGCTCAGGCCGTGGTCGCCTTCTCCTTCTTCTCCATCGCTTCATGGGTGAGTTTATTGACCCGCTGAAGACTGCATTTGACTAGCAAACCACGCTGTCGATAGCAGTCCGTTTGGGGCTGTGGCCATCCTCCCACGTGGAGGGGGGGTGATGTGGACCTAGTGTCGCGCTACACACACACGCACGCACGCACGCACGCACGCACGCACGCACGCACGCACGCACGCACGCACGCACGCACGCACGCACGCACGCACGCACTCGCTGTTACCAAATGGACTCGCGTGGCACCTAGGTCCCGCCCACGGTGAATGGACTGGTTGTCAAAGAGCTGAGACGCCAGTCAGACGTGAGATCTGGGACTCAAAGCATTAACATGAAGGAGAAGTCTGACGAGATGGAACGTCATTCCCTCCGTTATTGTCATACTTAACTCTCCACATCTGGTGCACGCCCACTGACAACTGAGCTGTACACTACATTATACACACCATTCCTCCCAGTCTTAAAGCTGTTCACCTCATTAGACACATCATTCCTCTTAAGAGGACTGTAAGCTGTACACTACATTATACAAATATATCAGTCATAAGATACACATGCGTACTTTGACGTGCGCACCATTTTCATAAGCAATCCAGACACGCGCAGTAAAAGCTCTAAGACTTGAGTCTTGACTTGACCTCTAGCTCCATGATTTCACCCTGGTCCAACAGATGTCCGTTGAGCCCCCCGGCTCCGTGCCACTATATCTCCCGGTACCATATCATACCGTATCCCTACGTCTGTTCTGATGATGTCCTTCTGCCCCTTCAGGCTGCGCTGGCGTTCTTTGCGTACAGAAGATTCAGTCAAGGTGTGGACGCCTTTGAGCAGGAGTACAGAGATCCAGCCCCCGTGGATAACGCATACCCCCCCACCTACCCGCCGTACCCCAACAGTGGTCCCGAGGGGTACCAGCAGTCCCCCTTCAGCAGCACCCAGGAGCAGCCTGGGGAGTACCAGCCCCCCGCGTACTGAGGGCCGCGGCCGCCACCTCCAATGCACGTCCTTCTTTCTCCTTCCTGTTTGTTTTTTAATAAAGAAGTGGCCACAGTTTATCTGCTATCGAGAGTTTTGCACTCCATACGGATGCTTCGATGCTGATATCTTTCTTGCAAAAAGTAATGTTTTGCATTTGTTAAAGATATCAAAGGATGTTCTTTTGTTTTTTGGGGGGATTTTATTTGGTGTAGATGGGTATTATTTGAATTATACATTCATGTTTCAACAATTGGCATGCACCTGTATCGGGACATTCCCTACAAAACTAAATAAGTATTGAATACCATTCTCCAAAAAGGCCGTTATGATTAGTGTCACCTTGTGAGATTTGAACGGGACTGCTGTTAAACTTATCCTCTATTTTGGGTTGTAGCTATTGCAAGGGAAATTGCTGAATAATGGAAAATTACTTATTTGTCATAACTGGCTTATATAGAATGATATATAGTCATTCTCTTGGCCCAAATCCCTGTTATTTATTAGTCGACACTTGGATTTTACAATTTTAAATATACATAGCAATGTTATTAACCACTCGTTTGAGGGCCTTTCGGCACTGATTAATATGTTATTTTTTTCAATACCATTAATAGTATATGTACTAACATTGTGTTTCAACAAGATGCCAAAGCACATCTGTATATAAGGTTGTATTTTATTTTCAATCCAAGGTGGTTGTACATTTATCTTGTATGCCTGCACGCATTAATTCAAAATGATGTGTTTTCTTAAAATGTATAGTCGAAGGAAATGCATAGTTGATAAAAAAAAACGGCTTGCTGTGTTTAACAGCTACATTGAAGCAGATTTGGTGTTGCTATACTTTGCTTGGTTTACTATATTACTCTCTTTCTGACATCAGTTAGGATTCCGTTCCCATGTATCCATTGTTTTTGTTAAAGGACTTTTGAATCATTTTCCTCCAAGTGCCTTCCACGATGTGCTGTGTTTCACACAAAGTTTGCCAAATAAAACGACACATTTTGAAGCGATGTCTTCTGACTACTTCTACAGCAGGAACCGGACACAGGTGTGTTCCTTTGTCAATATTTGAGCATTGGTTCTATTGATACGTGTAGGAAGGGAGCTGTTAAGCAGATAAGTGAAGTGAATGCTTGTTCTATGATTCACCTGACACAAATTAGCACTTTTTTGGTAGGCCTACTGCTTCAGAAACCCTCTGACCTCTGCCTTTGAGCAAACCCCCAGGTCCTAGTGAGGGCAGAGTGCAGTGACTTATCTGTAGGGCACTGTTTACTGAAATGTTCATTAGTTAAACATCTCCAACATAGTTTGATGTTCCCCTTTTTCTACCTTACTAAAGGCTTTTATTAGGCCTTATATCTGTAATGTGCTTTAAAGACAATTAACCTGTTCACATATAATCAATAATAGGGTAAAGTTACCCCCTGTTCCTATAATTTTAACATGATTGGATTATATGGTATATATTACCAACGTTTTCAAATCACATCAAACCAAACCAACTCTGAAAGGAGCTGCGAACTCCCTTTTTGTTTTTGACCTGGTAATATGTACTGAGGTCCACATAGACATACTAATATATGGCATTTTGTACCTGATAGTTAATTAATACCGTCATTCAGAGAAAACGGGAGCACAATAATGATTTTTGCCATTCTCTGCCAACCGTTTATTTAAAATATCCACTCTGCTCCGTTCTCTCTTCTTTTTCGAGGCCCTTCGACGTCACGACCAGGGGACCGGTGGTCGGCGTGTGTGGTGTGTATGCATGTGTGTGCGTGTGCGCGTGTGCATGTTTAGCGTCATACTCGCAAATAAAGCCTACTCCCACTCTGCGTCGGTTCGAACCCCGGGATCAACGGGTTGAGGTGGGCCGTTACCATGGTGACGAAACGCCCCCTCCAGCTTGGAGCTCTCTGACCAAACCGCGTTGTTTTTATATCTCAGTGTTAGAATTCAAGCTGAAAGTATTGACATTTTTATCATTTCTGTTTGTTAACAGTCGCTAAATGATACCATATTTTATCATCATAGGTTCAAATCCCTGGTTCAAACAATAAAGGGTTCAAAACAGGTCTAAGTTGAGTTGTTCAATTTACGGGGACGATTTGAACGCACCATGCAAATAAGCCCCGCCCATTTCCCCCCTAAACGAGAAGCTAACACCACCGAACTGCTTTATAACATCTACGTGACAGAACAGGGTCCGAATTCATCCCATAAACCATCACAACGAGCACATGATAGAAGAGCATGGGGTCGTAACCCCGGTACCGTGTGATCACAGCAGGGGAGCGGGGCTCCAGCGTCATGGCTGCACACAGGAAGTGATCAACGTGAACCTCTCAAGATAGTTCAGGACGGAGAAGGAGAGGCGACATGCCATCTCAGAGGCCACTAACGTCGGACGAGGAGCTGCACATCTGACATTTCCTGTAAGTGTCTTTTCTGTTGTCTGCGGTGGTCCGGTTTGAGAGAGCAGGGTGGTTCTGGTCGCCGTCGGCGTTTTGATCCGTGATGTCATGACACTAACCTGATCCATAACTTCCTCGGTCCCCGTGGACAGTAAGGGACGGTCCAGGTGAGGCTGGTTTGGATGATACAGACTGGGGGCGTGATTGATCGGGGGTGGGTGACTGACTGGCTACGCGGGGCAGAGAGGATAAGTCAACCGTAGGGGTTTCCCGTGTGAGGACAATCCCTTCCTGTCGTACCCTGGCCTGTTGGCTTCAGCATGTGACAGTAGTGTCACATACAGTGTCTGGACTGTAGTGCGTTGGGTTGAGGGCTCTGAACCGTGGCGCTGTGACAACTATCAGGCCATTCCAGCCCTACAGCACTGACGGGTTATTTATGTTCCTGGCCAGCTGGCTGCCTACATCTGGTTTCTCCTGACCCCTTCCGTTTGAAGACGGTCTTTCCGAATGACAAGGAGCGCCGGTGGATTCATGGCGCTCTAAGGGATAGAATAAACAGAGACCAATAAGTTAATTGACCTGATGGACTCTTTTAGAATCACTTTACAATTCTTAGTAATTTGATCAAAGCTGCGTTTGATTTATGTATGTGTGCATGTGTGTGTGTTTGTGCGTGTGTCTTTTAATTGGTTAATTGGTTATTTTCAAAATCGTATACTCTTACGCTCGTGTGTGTGTTCCTGAACCGGGGGTACCTGTAGATCCACTACAGGTGGAGGCGGGGCCTCCATCCAGCACATGGGAGGTGACAGAGCAGCTCACCTATGTACCGTCCTGGCACAAACCCCAGGCTGCTGGATGGACGCCCCCGAGGTCACATGCCCCATGAACCGGCCTGTGATTGGGTCGTAGGTACGAGAGGTGTCTGACCTGCTGGGCCACGCGCTCCCTCTCGCGGTGGCCCGCTCTCAGACAGCTGCTCCACAGAACCGTAACGAGTGACTCTGATCTGTTTGCACTGCCGCTGTAGGAGACTGTTGCCAGGCAACACATCAACATGTTCCTGCACGCTCGCTCGCCACTCGGTGTAGCTCTACACGCGACTGCAGGCCAGCTACTACGTACCCTATACGTTTATCTGTACGTTGCCATTTATTGGGCCGCTCGTCGAATCAGCGCCTGCTGCAGGTCGCTCTGGCGGCCTGTGTGATCCCGATGAGTGCACTGCCTTCCATCGGCAGAGTAACTAACAGTTATTAGAAACACCTGTTAAGTGGAGTGATACGTGTGACGTTGCAGCACTCCTGTAATGCCTCTTGTCCAATCAAATGATTTGGTCATCAGAGCTAACTGTTGAATATGATTCATTATTTATATAGATATATAGCTGGCAGGTTCACAGCCTTGCATTGTACAACAATAGATGCTGTGTTGCTCCATTGCTGAGGGACTAGAACATATACAGGCTTTAGGTTGTTCTATCTGGACGGCCCCTGCTGGGTGGGGGGGATGCCCGTTTGGACCGGCTCATTATCCTCCGGTCTGAAGTCCAATCCTATGTAATATCCCTAAGTCACGGTTTGGTGACCAGTAAACTCGGCAGCAGGACAGAGTTGTCTCCGCTCCTTCGTGCCGTGCATGTAGTCATCTCCTACGAAGACACTGCTGCTGTGACTGGGATGACCGGCGCTCAGCGGGCCGGCAGGAAGAGACGGAAGGGTAGGCCCGATCAAGCCCCTCCTCACCTTGGAGTCTCTTTAAATGTCTCTTAGCCTCTTATTAAGTTTCCTTTCACGAGTTGGTCTGTTGCCACATAGTGTTTTTAGATCCAATTATTAAACGTCTGAGGAAATGGGGAAGCAGTCCACCAAACCCGTGGGCCGGCTGTAGGTGGTGTGTGAGTGTGTGTGTGTGTGTGTGTGTGTGTGTGTGTGTGTGTGTGTGTGTGTGTGTGTGTGTGTGTGTGTGTGTGTGTGTGTGTGTGTGTGTGTGTGTGTGTGTGTGTGTGTGTGTGTGATTGAGCGCAGTGGGCCATGTTGTTCCCATAATGAGCGTCTGTTTTGCCAGGGGCCTGTTATGAAAGGGCCTTTTAGCAGAGGCCAGTTCCCTGCACCCGTCTGTTCTCTCTTCAGGAAAACCCTCCACCAGAGGTACTCCTGCCAAGCCTTGGTTTGGTAGTCTAGGCCTCATGAGGTAACTCTGGCCCCCTTTCTGTGCTATAGCACAGGGCCAAACTTAATACTGTAATGTCTTTGAATGGTACTGCTTAGTCGTGGAATGAAGATATCGACTTATTGCGAGAGCTATAAAGTTGATAAAACTCGTAGAGGGGATCAAATCAGAGGTTTAAAACGTCAATGAGACTAGCTTTAGTCAAATACCACACCTTAATGATCCATATGTAGCACTGTAATGACTCTGTTAGACTGTTTACAACGGTGTTGTAAAGTGTATCATGATATTTATCGATATTGTGTTAGGTTCCCCATGAATATACATATGATACATTTTTCTATATTGTCCAGCCCTACTGTAAAATTATATCTAATACATTAATAATTAAGTCGTCATCACAAATGACCTGTGAATTGAAACTTATGGTACTACAAGTAACCTTTGGTTGTCAGCCTTCAATGACCAAGCCAGGGGTTTTGCACCTGTCAATGTTTCACATGGCCAGATAAGACTCTGTTTGTATTTCCTGCTTTACCTGCCGCCACTCCCATCACCTTTCTCTGTATGCTAAACAAAGCACTCCTCAAGTTCCACGTTGACACTAACGCTGTGGGGACCAAACCTCTGAAACGTTCCTGTCTAGAAGTGAGGCTCAGCTTAGTAATAGAGACGATAGAGACATAGAGACAACCTAGTAAAGAGTTGTTGGAACATTATTCGACCCAAGGTAGATCTGCCATGTCGAAGGTATGTTAAACCTAAGGAAGTCCGTTTTTTTTTCTTTTTCTTACATTCCATTGCTTATGTATTTCTCTTAGGAATTGTAATTAGGTGTTCACAGTGTAGCTGTGTATACCTATTGTTATTTTTATGCTTACATTAGACATGCCAGCAGGATGTAAGGTGGTCCAGCATGGGATCGGTTAAGGTAATTAACATTTTTATAGAAGAACAGCTTGACAAAGGATATGTTGAAATGAGCATTTGTATATGTGAGTGAAGGCAAAGTGAATCTCACATTGTCTACAAAACATTTTGGGATACGAGTATAATAATAATAATAATACATTTAATTTAGAGGCGCCTTTCAAGACACCCAAGGTCACCTAAAGTATGCCACATTTAGCCTGTTAACGCCTTGATTACATTCGGGGTTTGCTTGTGCTTAATGCCAACACGCAGCGACGTGTGACGTACGGATCAATAACGTCTCCCACGCCCTCCCCCCTGCTGCAGGGCCTCCCACGTCCCCCATGTCTGCTTCCACAGCCTTCTCCCTACTAGTTCAGGATGAGCCCATGAACCCCCTCCGCATCTCTGTCGGAGGCCTCCCCATGTTGGCGTCCATGGCCAACCCCACCGACCCCCGCTTCCGCCTCAAGTGGCGTCCCATCGTGACGGCGGCGGCGGCACTGGCCGTGCTGCTCCTGGTCTTCCTGCAGCTCAGCCCCTCGCGCGCGGGCGGCGCCCGGAGCCGGGCCGCGACCCCGGACCCCGAGGGGCGCTACAACGACACCTACCCGCTCAGCGCGCCCCAGAGGACCGCCCACGGCACGCGCTACCGCATCGCCGTCATCGCCGACCTGGACACGGCCTCCCGCAGCGCCGGCAAGGAGCTGACGTGGTTCAGCTACCTGCTGCGCGGCCACCTGTCGGTGTCCCAGAGCGGGGACAAGGTGGAGGTGGAGTGGGACGCGGAGCCGGTGGTGCTGGAGAGCCACCTGGCGGAGAAGGGGCGGGGCATGGAGCTGTCGGAGCTGGTGGCGTTCAACGGGAAGCTGTACAGTGTGGACGACCGCACGGGGATCGTCTACCACATCGACGGCAACAAGGCCGTGCCCTGGGTCATCCTGCCGGACGGCGACGGCAGCGTGGCCAAAGGTCGGTGTTCCCGGGGGCGTCCCGGGATGTTGTGGATCACGAGCGTCACTGTGGAACCGCCTAGTAGGAAGCGTTGGTCAGGATCGACTGCCTTGATCTTACTGTGTAGAAATGCATGCTACGTTTTGGGGGGTTTCCCCTCCTCAGAGGCGTTATAAAAGAAAACAACTTTATTAATAATTAGGAAATCTGCATGCAAGTGCCCTTTGATGGTGACTGGTGTCGTCGTTCCCCTGGTAGGTTTTAAGGCGGAGTGGCTGGCCGTGAAGGAGGAGCGTCTGTACGTCGGCGGTCTGGGCAAAGAGTGGACCACCACGGCGGGGGAGTTTGTCAACCACAACCCGGAGTGGGTGAAGGTGGTGGGCTACAGAGGGGACGTCCGCCATGAAAACTGGGTCCCCAAGTACGAGTTCCTGAGGGCAGCGGCCGGCATCAGCCCCCCCGGTGAGTCCCGTTGAACGCCCAGAGCTTCTACCGCCTCAGGCCCCTAAGTCTCTGACAGCAGCTGTTCACTGTGTCAGCGCCGGGTGTTCGTACCTGACTCCATGTCCCCCCCCCCCCAGGCTATCTCATCCACGAGTCGGCGGCGTGGAGCGACACCCTGCAGCGCTGGTTCTTCCTGCCGCGCCGGGCCAGCTCGGAGCGCTACGAGGAGGCGGCCGACGAGCGCCGCGCCACCAACCTGGTGCTCAGCTGCTCGCCCGGGTTCGAGCGCGTGGTGGTCAGCCGCGCCGGCCCCCTCAGCCCCACCCACGGCTTCTCCTCCTTCAAGTTCGTCCCCGACACCGACGACCAGCTCGTCCTGGCCCTCAAGTCGGAGGAGGTTGGGGGAACGGTCGCCACCTACATCCTGGCGTTCACGCTGGACGGACGCATCCTCCTTCCCGAGACCAGGATCGGAGCAGTGAAGTACGAAGGCCTGGAGTTCATCTGAGGGGCGGCAGAGCCCCTGGTGAGCGGGGACCGCGGGGTCGTTGGTTCGGGAGGCTCTTGGTTCTTTACTCGGTTCAGCGTTAAAGGCTCCCGCTCCCAACGGTCCTAACACGAACCTTAGCGTGAGAGTGAGAGCGGTGTTGAGAACGGGCTTGAAGAGGTCACAAGAACAAGTGCCCAAACGACCCCTTCTCCGTGGCCAAACGGGGAACCTCCAAGTGCGGTCGCCTTTTTTCTATTTTTTTTTTAGAATGAATGTATGAATATTTCCTTGTAAAGAATGTGATGCTAGTTGTGTTGAGAATAAAAGCTGTTTTAACATGCCCCTCTTGTATAAGCACACAGGGCTGATCATTGTAGAACAAGGAAAACAAACACTGATGGCTCTCCCGTCTTCAGATACATTGTTTAAATAAATTAAAATACTTTCATTTTCAACAACTCTGTTGCACAATTTGCCTATAGTCAAATTCACCCGTAGGCTAAAACGTTTCTCAGAGCAACAAACATAGCCGGGATCACCATGCTGATCCACGGGACCCTGCTGTCTGCCTTCGGGATGTTGCTTCTCCATGTTTCTCCTCTCAGATCCGTGAACTCGAGCCTTTTCAGTAAGTCTGACTACAATTCCGATACTTATAATGCAAATAGTATAATGCAAAAATCAGTAGTTTCTTCTTTAAATATTTGTTTTGTTTCCTTGTTGGTACGGAGGTAACCAGGAGGGGTGGGGGTATTTGCTGTCTCAAATAGAAGCTTGTTATCTTTTTACATCAGAAAGCAAGATATGGTCGCGCCAGAGGAGGGGGCTATACGGTTGGCGGGCTCGAAGACACGCTCCCAGGGCCGGGTGGAGGTCTACCTTCACGGGGAATGGGGAACCGTCACAATGCCTGGGAGCTTATGGAGCCTTATCTGCCGCCGCTGGAGGGACGTTTGGCGAAGGTAGGCTGTTCTGTTCTGATATTGTTCCTCCACTAAGGGGGAATGGCACAGAAGCAGTCGTAGCAGTAATAGAGCCAACAGTGATCGCCCCTGTTCGAACGGCTCTGGTTAGCGCAGTAAATTTCCCATTTGCTTATTCAGAAAATCGAAACAGAGTTTTAAGCCTGGAACTAAGCCAATTATCCCACAAATTATTACCATTTTATCATAAATAAATAGATTCGGAGCAAACAACTATGTAGAAAACTATAGAAAGGGTAAATGTAAAAAACTACAATATTTGGGGAACGAAGGAAGTTCAAGGAACCTCTACCGTAGGCGCGCTTCTTTCACCTTTAATTTTTGTCATTATAGTGTTTATATTGTTAATAAAATAAGTTTTTTATATATATATATATATATATATACACACACACATATATATATATATATACACACACACATATATATATATATATATATATATATATATATATAATATATATATATATATATATATACATACATATACATACATATATACACATTGTGTGTGTGTGTGTGTGTGTGTGTGTGTATATAATATAAACTTTCTAAGATATTCTACTTTTAAAATACTATTTCATGGAAGTTAATCTGTGCCATCAGATTTTGAAAATAAAAAGCCATTCAATTCTAAGCACTGAAAATGTATGCATTGAATTAACGATTTTCTTTTCTCTGAATTTAACTTTGACAATTTTCAATAAATCAATTTCACATTTATTTTTCAATGTTAAACAATTCTCAATCAAATATTTAACCATTAGAAATTCAACCTAAATACTTTCAACGTCCCCAAAGTCAGCTGCAAATTCAATGTAGGAAATTCACCGTTAACATCGGGGGACCCAAGGAAGAGTGAAAAAAAAGAAAGAAAAAAGCGTGACACTCGGTGGCGCTGTTGACCAAAATTTCTGCAACATGCATGAGTTTGAAGCGTAGAGACAGGCATAGTCGTTCACTTGGGGAAACATGCACGAGCTTAAAATGTAACGTTTGTATCGTCATCGATCACTTGGATTGGGGGTTCTTGTTTTGTGACACCGGGTGCACGTTAATTGGCTGGAGCATTACGGTTGATATGCCTCTTTGGTGGCATAACAAGAGCAACGAGCGCGCAGAGCCAACACTATTCCGCACCGAGTGACATGATACAGATATTTGGATAACAAATTAAAAGCAGGTTGCTGTCGGGCGCTTCTTCCCGAGGCACGGCCTGCTTCCACTGGAACTACAAGCTAAGCTGCTGCCGCTTCAGTTGCCCGATAGCCTACTGTCGGCTCTGCGCTCTCATGTGCCAGTGGGCAGCGGGCTTCAGATCGCCCCAGCATCACACCAAACGTATAGGCAAAGGGACCTCGGATCACCCCAAATTGGTGCCCTAATAAATTGGGCTCCTTAGCCCATTAAAATTACCCTTACGCTGCATTTAAATCCAGCCACGTCATTGCAATCCCACCCACACTTCACATACAGGCATTAGTCCATCGTTTATTTCATACTGCAGTAAAAAAAACATGCATAAAAGATAAGACATTTCTTTATGTCTTAATCTATGTGGTTTTATTAAAGGTCCCATGACATGAACATCTCACTATGAGGTTTTCTAACATAAATATGAGTTCCCCTAGCCTGCCTATGGTCCCCCAGTGGCTAAAACTTGCGTTTGGTGTGCGCGCGGTTCAGTCGACTTCAGGTTGATGTGAAAGTGGAAGAACCAGAGACGTCGCAGAACCCGACAAAGTCGTTTGTGATTCATAATATCGTCTGGAGGCGCACACAGCTTTTTGCCGTGATAATATGTATTATATGATATAGATATCTATGTATTATATGATATTATTTAGATATAGAGCTCCAGGACTGTAACGCAAGTGTTGTTCACTTCCTTGTTATTTGGATATCCGTTCTGCTTTTGGCGTTATGGCGCATAACACGTCGGACTCTCGTCTCTGGTATTTCTACGAGACTCGTAGTGGGGGTTATCTCAGCCAAGGTTGAGAATGAATTGGGGGGAAGGAACTTTGGCTTTGACTCCCTCAAGAACATGAACCACGACATGGAGGCGAAAGGGATTGTTGGCGGCGAATGTCTCCCGCTTGAGCCCCGCTGAGGGACCGCCGCCGGAGGTAAGCTGCCCTGAGCGCTCAGGGCCACAACCCCACCCTCCTCCTTGACCCGCCTCGCTCCTCCTCCCGCTCTACCGGTTTCCACCGAGCTTGTTTTCTCTGGCATCAAGGCCTTACCATTAAGTTGAATCATATCAAAAGAAAGAAAATAATCATAACAACCTACTGCTATCCCCGACCGCATGCCCATCAAAGGTGGTTCTACTGGTTTCCACCCAGTGTGGTTGCTAGGACAAAGAGCGTGGTTGGTAAGACACAGACTTAGGCCTTGACATTCCAAAAAAAAAAAACTTACTTCCTGTACTTCCCCTTTGAGTTAATGATCACCAGTAAACGGCTTCAAGGGGAGAGAGCAT
Organism: Gadus macrocephalus; assembly: GCF_031168955.1. Classification (NCBI taxonomy): domain Eukaryota; kingdom Metazoa; phylum Chordata; class Actinopteri; order Gadiformes; family Gadidae; genus Gadus; species Gadus macrocephalus. The sequence continues at coordinate 640,273 of NC_082383.1, forward strand.
CCCGGTAGATCCTACATCAGGCCTATTCAACTAGCGGCCCGCGGGCCGAATACGGCCCTTCCTATTTATTTTATGGCCCGCAAGAGGTTGCCTGCAGACCTAAAAAAAAAAAAAAAAAAAAAAAAAAAAATTGGAAAATTGTTGCCTGCAAATCAGGTTTGCGTGTGTAATATATATGACCAGCCAATAAACGCAAAGTATGCTACGGCAACAGGATTACACCCGCTCTGTCTACATCTGCCATTGCCTCAATCAAGCTCACTTTGCATTTTATGCTTGCGGACCACGGAGAAACTCACTTTAGCAAGGCTAACAAAAGCTCCAAGATGTCTCTTTCCAAGCCAAAAAACGTAAGGTTGATGTTGAAAAACGCCAATTCAAAACGATTTGGACTGACAAATATTTATTTACTTTGCCATCCGCCACAAGTAGTAAACCGGTGTGTTTAGTGTGCAACAAAGCCATTTCCATGATGAAGGAATACAAGGTGAAGAGGCACTACAACTCAAATCACGGCTTGTTTGCTGCCAGTTTTCTCATATGAAAAAACAAGGGTACGTTGCTCCATGACCAGTGAGAAGCTGCATGAGTGTCTCAGGATTGGCCTTACAACGTATGAACTAGGGATGGGCGTGAGGTATCGATTACTTGATCGATTCATTGACATTATAAGTTTTGTATGTGTGGCCCATGAACCACCAGCGGTTTTCCTTTTTGGCCCACTTGTTAAGGAGGTTGAATAGCCCTGTCCTACATGAAGCACCCTTCTACCCCCACACAGAAAGTTCTGGAAAGTTTGAATTATGTCACCGACACAGAGGCTCAAATGTCGGTGTCAACCACTCTACTTCATCCTAGACACAAACCAGAGTGGGCTCAATATTCAAAATACCGGAATTGTCCTCCACTGACATCTGTACTAGTTACCCCACATTAGCTAAACACACTAATGCTGCGTTCCAGTATTCTCTGCGAACCGACTCGGATCTCGGATCTGACGCCGCGCCCACACTTCAAGCGTTTTATTATTTCGCTCGGTCGTTGGAGGAAAACATGGACGCCACCCGGAAAGCTGTTGTCGCGGTAGCATTGGCAGAGGACCAGGCGATCCAATATAAGTAGGCTATAGGCCATAGTCAAGTCAAGTCAAGTTTATTTATATAGCACATTTAAAACAACAGTAGTTGACCAAAGTGCTGTACACAAATACAATATATTTGTGTACATAGGCAGAGATACGGACGCAGTAAGGTATTGCAGTAATACGAGTGATTGAAATTACCATTTAAACCACCAAAGTGGTCAAAGCACAATGAAAACAGTTCATACTTCAAGTCACACCGGGCGCAGCCATCTTGAATTCTGTCGGAATTTCGCTCGGTCACCTCTGAGTTCAACCGAGATGGCGAGATCGCCGTCCGAGGAAAAGGGGCGTGTTTGTGCGTGTCGCTAGGCAACGTCCTCGGACCTCCGAGACGGATGGATATTAAAACGCACCATAAACACTAACTTACGACAGGCTAAGTTGGGAACCGATCTCTCTTATCTGATTAACTGTCTGTTATGGAGCCAATTTTCCAATATGCTTCTGCACAGCGAGTCAACTTTCGTATAGTTGTTCAGGAAACCCAAACCCGATGCTAAACCTTAAAACTTACTTCAATATGGTGCTTTCGCCAATCGCAGCAGTCAGTCTCTCGTATGACTCGTGAGCTGTGGGAAATATTCTCTCTCACCCGTCGATTTGAAAAAGGCACCGCAGGTAGCGAATGAAATTTTAGGGTGGCACCCGGGGTGGCCAATCAGATTTCAGGAGTGTCCAGTGCCACCCCGGCCACCCCTTTGGCTCCGCCATTGGGCATCAGCCCCCCCGGTGAGTCCCGTTGAACGCCCACAGAGCTTCTACCGCCTCAGGCCCCTAAGTCTCTGACAGCAGCTGTTCAGTGTGTCAGCGCCGGGTTTTGGTACCTGACTCCATGTCGTCGTCCCCCCCCCTCACCTTTGCGGTGAGAGTGGGAGCGGTGTTGAGGACGGGCTTGAAGAGGTCACAAGAACAAGTGCCCAAATGACCCCTTCTCCGCGGCCAAACAGGGAACCTCCAAGTGCGGTCGCCTTTTTTATATATTTTTTTAATATATATATATATATATATATATATATATATATATTTCCTTGTAAAGAATGTGATGCTAGTTGTTTTGAGAATAAAAGCTGTTTTAACATGCCCCTCTTGTATAAGCACACAGGATTGAACAAGGAAAACCAACACTGAATTCTTTCCCGCCTCCGGAACCTTGTTTAAATAAAGATGATATGCTTAGTTACAGCAAGGCAATTTTACATTTACATTTACATTTAGGGCATTTAGCAGACGCTTTTATCCAAAGCGACTTACAATAAGTACATTTGTCATAAGAAGTGCATCAATATATCGCTGTCGGTACAGAAAGGATGTTCATAGAACCAAGTGCAAGTAGGCTTACCACAATCGCTAGGTCAATCAATTCACCAAGTTGTGAAACCAGAACAATGCCATATAGGCCTACATACGCCTAAGCCTGTTTGTTGGGCTTTCAAAGGAGCAGTCAGTCTCTGGCTGATAAGGAAACGCAACACAAGAACAACTATCAGTAGGTAGGCGAATGTTCGTTTTGTGAAAGCTATTTTACATTTTCTGAATCAAGAATGTTATTAGATATGAATTAAAATATATGCAATTCTTGATGTCTGCATTTTATTAATACATTAAAATACTTTCATTTTCAACAACTCGGTTTCACAATTTGCCTATGTGTCACTATGGTCACTATGGTCAAATTCACCTGTAGGGTAAAACGTTTCTCAGAGCAACAAACATAGCCGGGATCACCATGCTGATCCACGGGACCCTGCTGTCTGCCTTCGGGATGTTGCTTCTCCATGTTTCTCCTCTCAGATCCGTGAACTCGAGCCTTTACAGTAAGTCTGACTACAATTCCGATACTTATAATGCAAATAGTATAATGCAAAAATCTGTAGTTTCTTCTTTAACTATTTGTTTTGTTTCCTTGTTGGTACGGAGGTAACCAGGAGGGGTGGGGGTATTTGCTGTCTCTCAAACACGAACTCGTTATCTTTGTGAATCAGAAAGCAAGATCAGGTCGCCAGAGGAGGGGGCTATACGGTTGGCGGGCTCGAAGACACGCTCCCAGGGCCGGGTGGAGGTCTACCTTCACGGGGAATGGGGAACCGTGTGTCACAATGCCTGGGACCTGCCCGACGCGCAGGTGGTGTGTCGTCAGCTGCACTTCAAAGGAGCCGTATCTGCCGCCGCTGGAGGGACGTTTGGCGAAGGTAGGCTGTTCTGTTCTGATATTGTTCTTCCACTAAGGGGGAATGGCACAGAAGCAGTAATAGAGCCAACAGTGATCGCTTCTGTTTGAACGGCTCTGGTTCAGGCAGTAGACCTACATTTCCATTTGCCTATTTTCAGAAAATCGAAACAGTTTTAAGCCTGGCACGACAATTATCCCCTCAAATTATTACCATTTTATCATAAATAGATTCAGAGAAAAAAACCATGTAGAAAAAGGAAGAAACGGTAAAGGTACAGTACTGTACATTATTTTGGGAACGAAGGAAGTTCAAGGAACTATGCGGACCTCTACCGTAGCCGCGCCTCTTTCACCTTTAAAGTGCGTATTGGAAGTTAATGTTTTTAAAAATATTTATACATAACATTCTCTGAAAATTGCCCTTTGAAATTAAAATGCAGGATTTTATCAGTTTAAAAAAGTATATCGGCAAAAAATCCAGTTTTAAAGTGAAAACCGTTGTTTTTTTTATGTGATACGTCAAACGCGTCATATTACGTAGGAATTGGTAGACGCGGTCGCTGTTGCTGCCTCAGCTCTATGCGTAGTTGTGAGTAGTTACCGCGGTGAGCGGTCTTGTATTCCCCCCCCCCCCTGTGGTTTTGGGTTTTTTCTAATCGACGAGATGAGGTTTTGTATCTGTGGGGGTTGTTCCAACTCCGACCTCCTGTCCGACCATCTCCGATTTCACAGTTTCCCCGATCGGAGAAAGGATGGAGCAGGCTTTCGAGCCTGGGTGCATTTTGTACAGGTGAAGAGAAAGGACTTTTTTTTCCGCCTCTGTCACCAAATACACGTTCATTTGCGCGGCTCCTCTGCTGCCTCTGCGTGTGTTTGTTTTGCATTGTCATGAGTGGACCCAGTCTGAGCTGATAACCTGTAATAACCCCGCTGCCTCACACCTCCGACAGCCTGCAGACGAGTGGGCGTGTCCGTGTAGAACGTCTCCCTCTCTCAACACAACCATCATGGGATCTTGTGATTGATCGCAAGCTAGTGCTGTGCAAACACACACGCCTCCACGCAACCTAATGCCGCATTTCCACTGCAGGGTGCGGAACGGATCGGATCGCAAAGGTGCGGTAGGGAGGGGGCGGTATAGCCCAGCTCAGTTCCGAGGTCGCGTTTCCACTGCCGACAGTACCCTTTGTGGTAGGCCGGATGTCGATCGCCGCGGCAGCTACGTAAACATCGTAAAAAACGTCTTCCTCCCCAAGAATGCAGACGAACGTCTCCACCTCCTTGTTCGCCCAAGCAAGCGTTTTACGCGACAAGTTAATTGTAAAGAATAATACCTCGAGGCTACTGTTCGTTTGTTTTTATCCCCGCATCACCCGGAAGTGACGATTCTGTCGACCAATCAACGGAGGGGGGGTGTAGCTAGAATTTCACGGGACCCTTTCAGGCGTCTCGTCTCGTTTGCGGTACCCCAACGGAGGAGTCCCGAGAATGGGGCCGGAACGGGTACGGCAAAGTCCGGGTCACGCCCACTTTTGGCGGTGGAAACGCGACCCGACCCGCACCTTTGCGATCCGATCCGTTCCGCACCCTGCAATGGAAACGCGCCATTATTACAGGCTGCTGGGCCGGACGCCTGGAAGTCAAACGGCTGCACTCACTGGAGATGGGCTGGAGACATATGGTCTTGGGGGGGTCTAGATCCAGGGGAGACATGCAGGCCTGGGGGGGTCTAGACCAACATGCAGGTCTGGGGGTCCAGACCCAGGGTAGACATGCAGGTCTGGGGCTCTGTGTTCAGTTTGGCTCAGAATGTTAGTTTGCGTTGCCTACCCGGTTTAGTTATCGTACATGAAATCCCCTGACACCAACGTGTTTACACACAGGAAACAACGTGTCCCAAGAAGACACAACATGTTCAGCGCAAACCCTCACGTTAGTTGTACTCACTCGTTCTCCAGTAGGGTCATACACACGACCTCTTTGACGCCAGGGTTGTTGGCCTTTTCACTGGAGCAGCGCTGAAGGTCCCAGGTGGCCAGGCGCACCGCGGCCCGGCCGTCCCGCGGGCCAGGGGCCGGTGCCACGCGGGGCCGCAGGGACACCATCTGCGTGGGTCCTCCCGGCGGGAGGTCGAGGTCGTCGCTCCGGAGGCTGAACGAGGTTGGGCTCGGATGGGACCGACCCGTGTAGGTCAGCCCGCCGTTGGTATTGGTGGACTGAGTTCTTGAGCGCTCCACAAACACCTGGAAACGGATCTTGTCCAGTATGGAGCAGTTTATGTGATCGACCCGAACCAGGTCCTCGATGCTCTTGAACGGACCGTGTTGGGTCCGATAGGCGACAATGTTCCGGGCGATTTTCTCCGTGATGCCGCGGATGCTCATGAGCTGCGGCGGGGTGGCGGTGTTGATGTTCATGCCGCTGCAGGAGGACATATGCTCCGGGTCTCTCCGCAGGGAGGACGGGGAGTGCTGCGACGAACTGGTCCTACTCGACACGCAGATCTCCACTTTAATAATCTCCAGTTTGGTGGCGCCTATCCCACTCACCAGCGCTAGGTCCTCCACCTTCTTGAAGCCCCCGATGCAGTCCCGGTGTGTCGAGATCTGTTTCCCCGTCGAGATGTGTTTCCCCTAGTCCCAGATAATGACTGTCAGGATGCGTTCCCCCTGTTCTAAATGGTCAAATAGATGTGTTTCCCCTAGTCCCAGATAATGACTGTCAGGATGCGTTCCCCCTGTTCTAAATGGTCAAATTGAATGATATCAGCCTGAAAATCACAGCACTTATCTGTTGTGGGGAAATAAGTCAGCAGTATGAATTTGAAAGATGTGTGAGCCTCCTTTCCTATGGAACAGAGGGGGAACAGTATCTGACAGTAATATTCGAAGCTGTCAGGATGCGTTCCCCCTGTTCTAAATGGTCAAATTGAATGATATCAGCCTGAAAATCACAGCACTTATCTGTTGTGGGGAAATAAGTCAGCAGTATGAATTTGAAAGATGTGTGAGCCTCCTTTCCTATGGAACAGAGGGCCTTTTCGGGTAATTTCGGACGGGGGCGGGGACTTGGGGAAACACATCTCGACGGGGAAACAGATCTCGACACAACACCGGTACTCCACGATGCTCCGCGCCACGGGGCGGTTGACCCCGGGCAGGGTCATGAGCTCTTCCTCCGTGGCCGTGTTGATGTTCAGCCGCTCCTGGTTCACCATAATTCTCCTGACACCACAACTCTATCTCCCTCCTATTGCCATGGTGTCTCCCCCTTTTAGGTGGTTGCTGTTCTCCCTCACGGCTAGCTGGCTCAAAATTGTACGGAAGTGGTCCGAAACTGTTATCCATTGTTGTTATGTTGCCTATGTAGTCTAATGCCGCTTTTCCACTGCATGGTACCAGCTCGACACGACTCGACACGACTCGACTCAGCTCGCATTTTTTGTGTTTCCACCGCGGTACCATGGTATCTGGTACCTGAAGTGGCTGCTTTTTCTAGTACCTACTCGCTCTAGGTTCCAAGCGAGCTGAGCCGATGCTAAAAGGTGACGTCGGCAGACGGCCGGCGACTGATTGGCCAGAGAGTGTGACGAAGTCACGAGAGCGACATGGCAACCATGCTGGTAACATCCATAGCAGCGCCGCAGCCAACATGTTCCACTTCTCCAACTTCTTCAACATGCCAGCTAATAATAGTAATGCGATCGATGTCCTCCATTGTTGTTATGTGGGTTCTGTCCATGTGTGGGTTGCGTATGTGTTGTTTGCGTCGCGTACACAAATACGTCACGGCCCTTTCGCGCAGCCGACCCTGCCCACGTCCAGGAGGTACTATTTGCGGTGGAAAAGCACCCGTGCTGCTACCGTGTCGAGTCGTGTCGTGTCGAGTCGTGTCGAGTCGAGCTACATGTGCGGTGGAAAAGCGGCATATGATGATTAGAACGTCCGTCTACCAATTCCTACGTCACGCTCGAAAACGAGCGTTTGAGATGCGGAAGTAAAAATGAGGAATGCGGACGTCGTTGAGGCATGCCGCACGCGGACGTAATTGAGCCCCACGCTGCCAACATTAACTTTACCATGAGTTTTTGCAAGGTATATTTGGGTTATAGGGATATTGTAAGACATATTTATTATATAAAAAGTAAATAGTTAGGCCTCATTTCTCTGATATAAAGGAAATTACAAAAATAAGCCAACGGCAATAATTAAATGACGTACCCAGGACGCGAAATCAGGTCGCTCGTATTGCAGGGCAGATGCTAAACCACTCAGCCAACTGCTGGTTCACAAATTTGATGGAATACATGGTTTTTGATGTCTCAGCCACACCCACAGTGTCTATTGTCTATGCTAGGGTACTATCTATTCATTCAAAAATAATGTAACAATTTGCATTTGATAGTAGCAAATGATATATTGCAATAGTCTGAGCAGTGTGTCCACTCAGTTTTATATCCTTCTATATTTTTATATCCCTTTATTTATTTATTTTTAAATTATATTAATAAAATAAAAAATATATAAACTTTGATTTATAATTTTTTTAATGTCTCGCAATCGACCCGCACTACTCTCGCGGTCGACCAGTCGATCGCGGTCGACGTATTGGCCACCTCTGTCTGTCTGTCTGTCTGTCTGTCTGTCTGTCTGTCTGTCTGTCTGTCTGTCTGTCTGTCTGTCTGTCTGTCTGTCTGTCTGTCTGTCTGTCTGTCTGTCTGTCTGTCTGTCTGTCTGTCTGTCTGTCTGTCTGTCTGTCTGTCTGTCTGTCTGTCTGTCTGTCTGTCTGTCTGTCTGTCTGTCTGTCTGTCTGTCTGTCTGTCTGTCTGTCTGTACCTATAGATATCAATCTTATTCACTTCAGAATGTCCCCTTGCGACCTCTGCTGACAAAGAAAGAGCATTGCATCCTTGGAAAAAAAACAATTACATAGGAACACATAAAACATGCTCTATAATAGCTTTCCCGGTCTGAAAAAAAAATGTATGAACACAGGGTGGTTCAACAGACATATTTAGGAAAAGTCAAGAAAGTAAGGATTTGGAACGTGATCGAGTGCAAAGATATATTTTATTTTAACTCACAGGGGTCATTTGACCCCATCGACGGCTGTTCTAGCCTTAAAAGGCTGCGCCTATACTCATAGAATCTAGAGTTACAATACGTAACTATCGTTTCAGCCATTTACTGTACAATTCAGAATTGAATGAGAGGAGGGCTGAGGAGGGCTGTCAATCAAATATCGCGCTTCAGAAACGGCCAATCATAGGAAAGCCCGCCCTGCCATGGTTCCCTCCCCCATAGAGTGGCGAAGTCACGCCCCTTCCGGTAGGGCTCATGGGACCTATGAGATCGAAAAATATGAATGGGTGTCAATGGAGAGAAAATAATTATTTTCTGGTCCCGGTCTTTATATGCCCTGGATTACACATATGTTGTTTGTGGATTTAAAGGATAATTTTTCATGCAAAGAGTTCGACCGTTTATTGTGCAATTGTTCAGATAAAGGCTGTAGAGAAAACACAACGAGAAAGACTACACGGCTCGTATGTGACGTCACGCTACCTGCGACTGGCGTGGAGAAGACCGACAATCTTCCCATCGGCATAACTGAAACTCTGCACGTGCCCCGACTTATAATGGTTTTCACCTCTTTCGATGCTTTTATCCTCCCCTTGGAAAAAGCGGTGAAGTGGGGCAGAGAGATCGCCATCTCTGTGCCGAGTTCCAAGGGCGGGTGTGGTGACGTATATCATATGCGTCGAGAGCAGCGAAGAGCTGTAGTTCACAAAGCGGCCTCACATAAAACCTAAAATTATCAAACTTCTTCACGAACATTTTTAGTTTTCTTTGCATGAAAAATTATCATTTAAATCCACAAACAACATATGTGTAATCCAGGGCATATAAAGACTGGGACCAGAAAATAATTATTTTCTCTCCATTGACACCCATTCATATTTTTCGATCTCATAGGTCCCATGAGCCCTACCGGAAGGGGCGTGACTTCGCCACTCTATAGTGCCAAAACTAAATTCGCGCGCGAGAGCAGAACATCATTCGCGAGAGGCTTTTTTTTTGCGCGCGCAGAGGTCATTTGCGCGCGCGCAGAGGTCATTTGCGCGCTCGCAGTTGATATCTACGCGTGTGGAATAATATAATACGCCCAAATGCATCTTTTATCACATTAGTGAATTATGGCACTAATGTGTCGCCATAAACAGGTCCCAAAAACAGATAGTAGCCGGAACGTAGATTGAAGTGCTTTTCTCGCACAGATATCGATAGCAACAATGTCGTTGTGATTTTTGTCGATGCGGTGCCTAAACTGTCCTCAACATACTACACACGTAATGTAGTGAAATTGTGTTGATGAATCCGATTGCGGGGAAGTCAAAAAGGCAACGGTTCACTTTAACCCGCTGTCATGACGGACCCACGGAAACGTATCCGTCCAACTCATTAAGAAGTTCCTTCGCCTTTTTGTTTCACATCCTGGCGGTGTCTCATTTTCAGGGATTTATTTCCGTTACATTTACCTGGCACTTGGCCCGTTTTCGTAGCCTGGTTCTACCAGACTCTCGTAGGCCTACTTCACTTCATTTCATTTCATTTGTACAGAGGGGAAATTCAAATTGAGCGGAAGTACTTAGGCGGGCGGAGCCAGGCTACCGTTTTCGGAGGATGAAGGAGCACAACGAAAGAGACTCTTATTTTTCTTCTATTCAACACAAATCATTGTTATGATTCTTATTCTCCTGTTTACCGAAAACCGATGGGGGAATCATATTTTAGGTAGAAACTGTCCATGCGACTACATCTTGCCATTGAAAATTAACAATTTCTAATTCTCTAGGAACCGGACAGATTTGGCTTGACCAGACGAAGTGTGTTGGCACAGAGAACTCTCTTTCCAACTGTTCCTACAATGGATGGGGATTAATGGATTGCTCACACAAGGACGATGCTGGAGTCATTTGTGTAGCAGGTAGATATCGGAATTATTCAACCATTAGGGCAGTACTATAGCCTACTGTTTATTTCTTACTTAAAGGGAAAACATAACTATTCTTTAGGCCAGTGGTTCTCAAACTTATCTGGCACAATACATTTTTGGGGGAAAAATAAATAAAATGAACATAAATGTAGGTGCGTTCTATTTGGCAGTGTAAGCATGAACATTAAAAAAGTAATAATTCAAATAATGGCAATGTAGGGAGAAACATGGGCTGATGGCAGTTTCTCCCCACTAGAGAAGCACAACTCGAGGGGAGGGTCAGAGTATTTAGAATTGAATCCCATTCAAATATATTCTTCCTGATACGGCATTCTGGTGTTTTTGGCTGTGCTTTCTTTTTCCGAGATTCTGCTTTCTCCATGATTTCAGATACATTTCAACCATTTGTCCATCATCACGATTTTCTATTGCATACATTAAATGTTTCCAATCTTTCTCCACACTTTAGGCACTAGTGCGACAGAGACCTTTGTGGACCATATTCTTGAACTGTCTGAGGATCTTGGGCAACTCTTTGACAGCGAGGAGGGCTGCGACTTCCTGATCCACGGATACACTTACACTGGCGAGAACAGAGACGATGGGCTTTGGGAGATGGTGGACACAACAGTGTGCGCACACAGGATGATTCTCTCACGTTTCCCTGGCTTCAATGCCCCGACGGACGTAGACCAAATATCAATTCATCTCACCCAGACGTGCCTTCCTCATCTACCCAGTTTGATCAGGTATAGGCCTTACAGCACCCCATGATTCTGATGACCGTAATGACTCTGTGTGGTCTCCCATCCCCCAGGCAACCATTGTGGAATCTGCCCTGTGTACTATTAGGTACGTGTACACGCGGAAGCTGGAAGTATCCAGGACTACCGCCGAGTGTATCCACCAGTTGGCTTCGCGCTTTGGAATGAGGAGGTTGATGGAGGACGCCGGGCGCCTCTTCACCAAGCTTCTCCCTGAGGACCGCTCCTTCCTCACCCAGGTCTCCTTCTACGAGTACTCGGTGGGAGCGGGCGACCGGGTGCTGCAGGAGAACTGTCTCCAGTACATGGCGTGGAACTTCCAGAAGCTCAGCACCTCCAAGGCCTGGAGCTCTGTGCCAGCAGAACTGCTGCAGGCCCTTCTGTCCCGCTCTGACCTGGTGGTGCCGGGCGAGACCTTCGTCCTGGCAGCGCTGGAGGACTGGGTCTCCCGGGTGAACCGGACGACCAGTGAGGAGCAGCAGGCCGCCTTGTTGGCCCGCGTGCGCTTCCCTATGATCCCCTCCAAGGAGCTCATCAAGCTACGGTACACCTCCGCCCTCTACTCCGCCCATCCAACTCTGTATCAGGAGAAAGTCCTGAAAGGGTTCCAGGCTCACTCGCTGCCCTTCGGCACTCTGAAGAACAGCTCCAACTTCCAGGCAGACGACCGGGATTACCAGCCCAGGATTTACACCGCCCCCCCGTGGAGCGTTGCTTATGACCAGAGCGTAGGAACCATTGGGCGTCCGATCGACAACCCGTACGACCGGTTTGGTAGGGGTTCACATCGAGGCAAAAACACCCAGTATTACAAGAAGCCCAGTCTGCGGACCACTGAACATCACAGCACACCTGTCCACACCAGCGCTCTCTTCAATGACAGAAAGGTTGACTGGCAGCTGAACCTCTTCAACGAGCAAAGCGACTGCTCCAGCCGTGGTTTGCTTTGTGATTCACTGCCTGCGGCCAGAATGAGAATGTCCACGCCCAAGTACCAGGACCAGGACCAGGGCAGCATCCGCTACAGCAACCGGCTGCTGCTTAGCTGCCGAGGAAGATTCATCTTCCACATCGTGGACTTCAAGGATGATTTTGCTTATGTGCCTGCTGGTGCGAATGTAACATACCCCTGCCCCAATGAAGGGTATATCTACCACTTTGTGGTGAGGCCCGAATACATCTGAGATGACTGCCCCTCGTGGCGTTGGAGATGTTGGTGGTTGGGGGTGGTGGTAGAGATGGTGGTGGATGTATGTAGAATCCCGAGGAGATTTAACCAGGGAAAGGCTGGTCTGAAATAGGCCAAACAGCCATTTTGGAGGTGGGTTCTGAGTGGGCCAGACTGAATGCTATACTGGGGGTGAGGGGTGTATGACATAACACAGAATAGATTACAAATTCATTGTTTTTGAATAAACTTGTCACTGTACCGCTGGTAGTTTGTCATTAAAAAAAACAATGTTCGAAAAAAATCGACTCGTTTCCTAGTCGCACATCACTAACCCCGAATCGGGGGTTGACTTCAGCCTCGTACGACACGCTGGACGGACGCATCCCGATGTCCGAGACCTGGAGCTCAACTGAAGAGCGTCGGAACAGACTTGTTTGGAAGTACAAGTTCCCTGTAGTGAGTGAGTTCCGACCCTAGCAGAGAGGTGTCACTGCTCCTCCCGCTGTCAGCGGATCTCAGGTCTGTTGTTGGCGGTCTGCTGAAGACTCGTGAGAGCCGCTCCGGTCCAGCAGTCTGGTCGTGTTTACCTGAAGCCGGGGAGCTCGGGTCTGAAGAGAGGGGTTCTGACCGCAGGCATGTCCAGTGGATCTCCTGAGACTGCTTAGCTCTCTAGTACGGTAGCATTAGCTAGCTTAGTAGTGCTAGCTACTAAAGCCATTTCATGCATGCTCTGCCTGGGCTAACGTTAGCTTATGAGTGATATAGTCTTGAGGTATTGTTGTTCAGCAGTGGATAACGGCATGCTTGGAGCTGGTTGGAGGATTGTAATTTATAACTTGGATGTGTGCACCCGATATGCTGAAGTCCTGATGCTATCTGACCTTTGTTATTAAAGTAGCTGCTCAGATAGCCACACGATGAGTAAACACAAGCTGTCTGACACCTGAGAGATAATCTAACGCAATGCAACGCTATTTATATCATTGGGACATGTTGGTGTTCTTTAGTTATCGTGGTCATCCTTGTCACGTTTCATTGGACCAGGGTAATCAAGAAAATCCACGTATGTCATTTAGCTTTATGTAACGAACAAAAATAAATGATCCTAATTAATGTATAGGCCTACCCATTATGTAAAGTCACCTAAATCCTTTCATTGATATATTGTGTAACAGTGGCATCTGACAGTGATCTAACAGTGGCATATTCCTGTTACTTTTAACGTCTTGCCACCCACTGTGGTCCATGGAAGACCTGCACAGATCTGCCTTACCCTGGTAGAGTAGGACTACATCATGTGCGCGGTGACCGTGGGCTAATTGATGTCTTTATTTCAGGTGATCCTCCAATAAGGCCATGTCCAGACAGAGCAGGAACACTGGAGCCGCGTGGAGGTACGTGTGGAGCGGGATCCGGCGCGACGCGGACGCCAGGGCTCTGGTGTTGGCGTCGGAGAACGGAGACTGGGACTACGAGCGCCTGCAGGTAGGAGGTGTTCGGTGATCTACACATGTAACATAGGGCACCCTACTGATACACAGTGCTCTATATCTTTAGAACCCTGATTCTAAGGGATGTACTTTTCACGACTACGGCTCTGTTGATGTCATTCAGACCAACGTTAACTTGTTTGTAGTCTAATGTCTATAATAGGTATTAAATCAATCATGGAGTTCCCCCCCACTCATCTCTCTTCTGATTGGTTCTGCTGCCTTCAAGTACAGCGACTCGGACTCGGAGGCGGAGCTCCCGGCGGCGGGGGGCGTGGCCCCGGTGCCCAGCGCGGTGCCCGTCACCGGGGAGTCGTACTGCGGCTGCGACTCCCAGGCGGAGAGCGGCTTCAGCCTCCGTCTGAGAGGCTTCCACCGGGCAAAGGACTGCCGCTGTGGGGAGGAGGAGCAAGGTGGGCGCGCGGACACGCCTCCTTTAGAGAGCCCCTCCTACTACCCTACCCTAACGCTACTACCCTAACCCTAACCCTAGCACCCTACCCTAACCTAACCCTACTAGCCTACTACCCTAACCCTAACCCTTCCACCTGAGACCGGGGGCTGTGTGTTACGGCCCGCTACAGGAACAGGAAGTCTCTTCCCCGTTGTTCAGTCCTTCAGCTGACCCTCTCAGCCAAGTCACATGCGTCTCAGGCTCTAACAGAACATAAGCTTCATGTTGTTGTCATTAAGATGTAGTAAGGATGTATGGTAGCGTGTGTTTAATTAAAGTTTCAAGTTCTGGTGGGCACAACACAACTGCTCTCCGTTCAGAGCTGGACTGGGTGTGGGACGGCGGCAGCGGCTCCACGGCCACGCGGCTGAGCTGTGACGACCGGCAGGTGAACTTCCACAGCGAGTACAGCTGCGGCACGGCGGCGGTGCGCGGCTCCAAGGAGCTGGCGGACGGCCAGCACTTCTGGGAGGTGAAGATGACCTCTCCGGTGTACGGCACCGACATGGTGAGCCTCGTCCGGCCGACACACGCGCCGCCGCTCCTCCGCCTCCAGAGGAGGTATATCCGTGGTTTGAGAACGGGCGTGTTTCTTGTCTCGCTGTGCAGATGGTCGGCATCGGCACCTCGGACATCAACCTGGACAAGTACCGCCACTCCTTCTGCAGCCTCCTGGGGAAGGACTGTGACAGCTGGGGCCTCTCCTACACCGGTACGGAGGGCCGAGGCATGGCTCGGGTTCAGCTCTGACTAGCCGGTTCAAAAAGAAGAGATGGTTTTCATTTGATGACTCTGTCCCCCCCCCCGTCCCCCCTCCCCCGCCGTAGGGTTGCTGCATCACCAGGGGGACAAGATGAGCTTCTCTTCCCGCTTCGGTCAGGGCTCCATCATCGGGGTCCACCTGGACACCTGGCACGGCATGCTCACCTTCTTCAAGAACCGCAAGTGTATCGGTGAGTGCAGCGAGGCACAGCGTCCAGGTCTCCTGTCCTTGGATGGTGCGACTCAAGGTCTTAAAGTCACTTAAAGTCTTAAAGTCATAGATGGTCAGTCGTGTTTTAACGGATAACATTATGGCTTTGAGGTCAATAAAAAGGTAGCATTTTTATCTGGAGTCTGAGCTTGGACCTGTCCTCGTTTAAGGATCTTAAAAGAATTCTTGAAGCTTTGGTGTTGACCAACCCAACACAGGGATTCTTCTGGAAGTTGTAATACTGAGTTGATCAGTGTGAGCTCACGTCGCCTTCCTTCCTCTCCTCCGGTTCCTCCGGCGTGAAGGCGTGGCCGCCACCCAGCTGCACAACAAGCGCTTCTACCCGATGGCGTGCTCCACGGCGGCCAAGAGCAGCATGAAGGTGATCCGGTCGTGCTCCGCCCCCACCTCGCTGCAGTACCTCTGCTGCGCCCGCCTGCGCCGCCTGCTGCCCGGCTGCTCCGACACGCTGGACGTGCTGCCGCTGCCGCCCGGCCTCCGCCAGCTGCTGCACAACAAGCTGGGCTGGGTGCTCAGCCTGGACGGGGGCGCCCCACCGGGGGGGGCCGGGCCCCGCGGGCCCCCGGCGGCCCCGACCGGGGCGTCCTCGTCGGAGAGCGACTCTGAGGGCTGTGCGTCGGACCGGGAGGCCGGCCGGAGGAAGAGGTTTCGCTGGACATGAGGTCCGCCTTCCTGCTCGTCTCCTGGACCACGTCGGTGGAGGACCAGGCGGGCGGGGCGCCCTCGGCGTGCCCCCCCCCGCCCCCCGCGGGGTTCCCACGCAGACAGACGCGCTGAGCCTGAGGTCAGAGACGATGGCGTCACTCGCCGCTTCCTTAGGGAGGAAAACCAGACGGACGGTTAGTGTTCGACCGGCACAGTCATTTCTGATGTGTTGTTGCGTTAGTATTCTGCGTCCATATGATCACCACACTCCATGCTGCTTCAGTAGTGTCTTAAAGGTGGGGGCCTCTTCGGTTGGCCAGCATAGCCTGTTTGAGATCACTCATCACCTATCACCATGACGTGTGTGTGTGTGTGTGTGTGTGTGTGTGTGTGTGTGTGTGTGTGTGTGTGTGTGTGTGTGTGTGTGTGTGTGTGTGTGTGTGTGTGTGTGTGTGTGTGTGTGTGTGTGTGTGTGTGTGTGTGTGTGTGTTGCTTTCTAGACAGGCGGTTTTACGATGGTTCATGACAGATGGTAGCAAAGGATTGTTCTAATTCTTTTTCATTATGCATCTTTGTAACGATAGTTGTTGCCAAAACAAGGATATCTCCACCTGAGGGAAAGTCCTACGGTTCCATTTTGATCGTGTTCTGTGTGGCTGTCCTAATCAGAACTATAGTTGTGGTTATTGTGTGTCATAGTGTGACAAAGTATACTATTAAAGCTCTATTTTAACATGAGGAAATGATTATAGAATGTATAATATCTGACATTTCTGACGCTATTTTCTTTTTCTGATGCCAATGCTTGTTTGACCCTCTTGCTATTAGTATTCAACAAAACGTGATCCAGATTATGCTTGAAATGTTTCCTTTTATATTTGATTTGATTATAAGCTAATTATTGCATTCAACTATATGTAAAAATATACATGCACATAATATAGAAAGAAGACTAATAACTGACTGAGTTTGTACTCACTGTAACGGACAGGACTCTACTTCTGTTGACGGTATTAGAGGATACAACTTACTCTGTTTGATGCAAGCTCTCCCTCCAATGCATTGTCTGTAACTGCTTATCTTTAGGACAATCTCCTATCCAAGTCATGGAATTTGCTATGAAGTATTTAGGTTTAAAACCCAAACCGCTCCACACATTGGAAGAGGTTTGAAGATGCTCCGCCCTCATCAACCCGAATGGTTTCAGTGGGCTTCAGGTCTGAAACACGATCAGACTTCTATGCACGTTGGCTTCCTGCAGGCAGAGACTCTTGTAACTTCATACAGGAGGTGTTCATCAGGCACAGGAACCTGTTCTTCAGGCAATCATGGAGAAGTTGGGGTATTCCTTGTTGTGGGATGAGACTGGGGTCTGTGAATCAAAATGTCCTGTGATGATTCATTCATCAATTCAAATGCTTATATGTCACTGTCTAAGTTTTGTGAAATGTATTCAAGCTCTTTTTGCTAAATGACATCAAGGGTAAATAAAAGGGATATTCTATAACTTGCAATGTTGACACATCTGTTATTCTTTACCTGCTTTCTACTGTATATGTCCAGCATGGCCTTTTAAAGACACTAACAATAACAGGAAGGAAGGCTGTATCTGCATACGTCTTTAATAAAAATTCAAGTATTTTCCTGTTGTACTGTTTTTTGTGTATTTAAAAATGTTTTACCAGGATTATAGGTTAAACATTTTTAAACATTTGTTTTTTGATAATTATATCATATTCTTCATACATCGAACTGGTTATGTCATCTTACTATAATAATCGGGCCTATTATTATTGGCGTAGAAAAACACAATCAAGAGTCTTACTTTTCAATTATATGTATTTTAAAGAAACAACATAATATTTCATTGTTTTGTTTCATTGGCTTTCGAGACATCGATATAATATCTGAATAGCTTCATTATATGCGGAACCAAAGAATCCAGTCGAATCCACCCGGAGCTTTTAGCGAGTCGCCCGCACCACCCGGAGCCCTTAGCGAGTCGCACCACCGTGCGGAACTATCGTAGCCTGCTGAGGTCAATTGAAGCAAACAGTAGGATTTAAGGTATTTCAGATGCATTTTATCTCTTTTTTTAGACCATTAAAATTGTACTGCATGTAACCAGGTGAACTGGTTTGTTAATGGACATCAGTAAAAAGCCGACTGGTTACCCCGACCATGGCAGATGTCGCCCATAAACGTTCACATGTGTTTAAATTGTATAAGAAAACAATGCGTGTTGTTCTTCATGACCACAACAACCAATAAGATGAGTAGTCCACATATGTAATGCTTCCGTTTAGCACATGCCATCAGCTGTTATCATTTCACTGCATTGTTGTGAAACGTGAATAAAGTCATTCAACCAACCGGAACTGCTTGCAGGCCCCAAAGCTTCACCTGCCAAGAGGGACCACCGAGCCACCATGGTGAAGAAGAAGAGGATCCGCCTGATCGCCGAGATGGCCCGCAAGGTCCGGGCGTACCGGGAGCTGAAGGCCCGGCCGCGGGACTCTCAGCGCTACGCCCTGGACTACGACACCATGAAGCGTCCGTTCACCGGGAAGACGCTGCCGGTGCTGGCCTGGGAGGACGTAAGGAAGGAGAGCCGCCTCTTCTCGCTGCTGGCCGGGATGAGGCTCTTCGGAGTCGGCCGCATCTTCACCCGCAAGTCGTGGGTGGAGGACCACCCGGAGCCAAGCTACTGGCAGATCACGAAGGTCAAGGTGGACTACACCGCGGAGGTAAACGGGGTGTGATGGCGGATGGTAATGCATGCAGGTCATGATGTTTCATGACGTTCATCCTCACGTGGATCATAGATGAAAATACATTTGGATTCCCATTGGGCTAAAAACAAACAAATTCAAAAACCCTTTTGATTCCTGGACTTTTAAAACCCTATTTAGGGCTCTGTTTTCTTATTTTTAAATTAGTTTAAATGCTGGTGCTTCACGGTTTTGTTCCAGTATGTGACGTGAGCTGTATTCTATTGCCTTGTCCCTCTCTCAGAACATGGACCATGGAAAGGCCTGGGGAGTCCTCACCTCAAAAGGTAAATGTTTGTGAAACACAAGATGGAGGATAACCTGGCAGGCAGGACCAGAAGAGAAGGATGATGTTGAGTATAGAGCTGTTGAAGGATATGCACCAAGATCCTCATGTATTCTCATAATGAGCAGCTGTTGGGGTATTGAACCATCCAGTGACGACAGGCATGCCCTTTAAAACATGTCGCCTGCCCCCCCCCCCCACCCCCCCCCCTCCAGGGCGGTCGGAGGCGGAGCCCCGCGAGGTGGACAAGGCCGTGTACCACGACTGGCGCCTGGTGCCACGGCACGAGGAGCAGCGCTTCAGGGACTTCGCGCCGGCCCCCGAGGGCCCGGTGCGCTACGTGGCCTACCCCCCCCTGCTGAGGGCCGTGCTGCTGGCCCAGCGCCGGGGCGCCCAGGGCGGGGGCGCCCTGGGCGGGGGCGCCGCGGAGCCCCTGCTGCCGCTGAGGAGGGACGTCCTGCTCAGCAAGGACTATTTCCGCAAGCAGGAGCAAGAGAGGAGGGGGGAGCAGGGGACCCCGGTCTGAGGGGGGGGGACACTGGTCTGGGGGGGGGGACCCCCATTTGAGGGGTACCCCGGTCCAAGGGAGACCAGCCTGCAGTCGGGGTCCTGGTGGGTCTGGTCCTCTGAGTGCAGGCGGCCCGCCCCCCCCGCTGACAGCCCGCCCCCCCCGAGCTGACGGTCCTGAGTCCTCCTGCTGTCTCACCGTGTCTCTCACCGTGTCTCTCACCGTGTCTCTCACCGTGTCTCTCACCGTGTCTCTCACCGTGTCTCTCACCGTGTCTCTCACCGTGTCTCTCACCGTGTCTCTCACCGTGTCTCTCACCGTGTCTCTCACCGTGTCTCTCACCGTGTCTCACCGTCTCTCACCGTGTCTCTCACCGTGTCTCTCACCGTGTCTCTCACCGTGTCTCACCGTCTCTCACCGTGTCTCACCGTCTCTCACCGTGTCTCTCACCGTGTCTCTCACCGTGTCTCTCACCGTGTCTCTCACCGTGTCTCACCGTCTCTCACCGTGTCTCTCACCGTGTCTCTCACCGTGTCTCTCACCGTGTCTCTCACCGTGTCTCTCACCGTGTCTCTCACCGTGTCTCTCACCGTGTCTCTCACCGTGTCTCTCACCGTGTCTCTCACCGTGTCTCTCACCGTGTCTCTCACCGTGTCTCTCACCGTGTCTCTCACCGTCTCTCACACCGTCTCTGACTGCGTCTCTGTGTGCCGCTGTAAATATTAAAGGTGCTTCCAGTGTTATGATCTGTAACTCTTCGGTCTCCAGTACTTTGTGGTCACAGGTTTGTTTATGCGCGGGCTGAAGGTCCATTTCATGGAATACGCCAAGCAATATATTTTCCTGATACTATTCAGTTTAAACATTTATATTATATTAGTAGCTCACCTACAGGGCAAGTTCACCTAAAGTAGCCCCTCCCTGCCTGTCTGAACACCGCCCACATTAGTCTGGGGGAAGCGGCCACATAAGACGAAGGATCATCTGGTAATATCTGCCCTCCAAACTAGTGGATGTGGATATTGAAGTAGTCGTACCAGTAACAGACAAACCAGTGTGTTACTGGTCCAGGAGGAAGAGGCGGAGCTGTGCTAGAGGAAGGGGGAGGGGCATGTTGTTGAGATGTTGGTGGTCATGACTACTGGGCCCTGCGGTCTACAAATCACAGGTACAGGATCTAGGCAGGGACGCAGGAAGTCAGTCCGAGGGGGGGGTGCTGAGAGAGAGTCTATATAATGACGTCATAATAAATGCTGCGCAACATCCATTGTTTACAGAGACGAGATGACGGGTGACGTCACATCAGGGATCCGCTCTGATAAACACTCTACAGGTGTGTACAAAGAGTTCTGCCAACCAGCCACTGTTATTCACAAACGTTAGCAAGTAAACAATGTGGAAATTAGAGTCAACTCGGCTGATACTGTGCTGAATTTCACACACTAACAACATGCCGACAAGCTGTTGCAGTCCGGGATTATACACAGCGTTATTTCAGGAGGTTATTTCTAAAGGAGGTTATTTCTAAAGGTTTAAAAGGAAAGTGAAAATAATAGAAAGCCTTCATTTTCATCCAGAGTTACGAGTTGTCTGATATGAGGAAAGTGACGGTTTCTCCGTCAAGTGAACCGCCCGTGTTTGCTCTTTTTTTGCCAACCAGTTTACGTGCGGGATTCCAGAATCAAAACGATAACATTCAACGTGTCTATTTTGTGACCAGTTTTAGAATGTTCACTACAACAGATGTTGAACACCAACATGCTTATGTAAAATCAGCATAGTACCGATAATATGATAAATATCATAAGGGTGGATGTCAATAATTTAATGAAAAATCATGCTGTATGATAAAATTATGCAAAAAAAAAAAAAGTATTGATTTGTTCAGAAAACTTTCTCACTTGCAGTTACAGCCAGGGGCCGCTGCAGCACCCTAAGCACCCCCACTTCCCGCGTCCCTGGGTAACACTGTTGTTTTTTATTGGTCGTCATGAAAAAAAACATAAGGGGTAACACTGTTGTTTTTTACTGGTCGTCATGAAAAAAACCATAAGGGGAAACACTGTTGTTTTTAATTGGTCGTCATGAAAAAAACCATAAAGGGGTAACACTGTTTTTTATTGGTCGTCATGAAAAATACAAAAGGGGTAACACTGTCGATATTTATCAATTAAAACATAGGGGGCAAAACTGTTGTTTTTCTTTTGGTCATCATGAAAAAAAACACAAGTAACACTGTCGTTTTTATCAAATGAAACATTAGGGGTAACAATGTTGTTTTTTATCGGTCGTCATGAAAAAAACATAAGGGGTAACACTGTCGATATTTATCAATTAAAACATAGGGGGCAAAACTGTTGTTTTTCTTTGGTCGTCATGAAAAAAAACACAAGGGGTAACACTGTCGTTTTTATCAAATGAAACATTAGGGGTAACAATGTTGTTTTTTATCGGTCGTCATGAAAAAAACATAAGGGGTAACACTGTCGATATTTATCAATTAAAACATAGGGGGCAAAACAGTTTTTTTTCTTTGGTCGTCAAGAAAAAAAACATAAGGGGGACACTGTTGTTTTTTATCGGTCGTCATGAAAAAAAACATAAGGGGTAACACTGTTGTTTTTTATTGGTCGTCATGAAAAAAAACATAAGGGGTAACACTGTTGTTTTTTATTGGTCGTCATGAAAAACAACATAAGGGGTAACACTGTTGTTTTTTATTGGTCGTCATGAAAAAAAACATAAGGGGTAACACTGTCGTTTTTTATTGGTCGTCATGAAAAAAAACATAAGGGAAATAATAGAAATACACACATACATTTTAATGTCATGTATATCCTCTTTTTTGACGATTGATTATTATGTATTGTCATCGCCTCAGTGGTGCAGTGGAGTTTACTCTGCCTAACCCCCTGGAGACCGGGGTTCAAGTCCGGTTGATGTCATCTGTTGGAAGACTCTTATCTCTATTTCATGCAAATTATAAAGTCAAGTATAACCTTTGTGAAGACGTTATCCGGTGATTCATGGTGCATTGTTAAGTTCAGAGGTTAACACTCTAAACAGCTCATGTTCGGATCCCTGCAAAAGCATAACACTGTCGATATTTATCAAATAAAACATAGGGGGTAACACTGTCGTTTTTATCAAATGAAACATGAGGGGTGACACTGTCGTTTTTCTTTGGTAGTCACGAAAAAAACCATAAGGGGTAACACTGTTCCTTTTTTTATTGGTCGTCATGAAAAAAACCATAAGGGGTAACACTGTTGTTTTTTATTGCCCGTCATGAAAAAAAACATAAGGGGTAACACTGTTGTTTTTTATTGGTCGTCATGACAATAAACATAATGGGTAACACTGTTGTTTTTTATTGGTCGTCATGAAAAAAAAACATAAGGGAAATAATAGAAATACACACATACATTTTAATGTCATGTATATCCTCTTTGTTGACTGTTATCCGGTGTCTTGATGGTGCATTGATAAGTTCAGAGGTTAACTCCGAGCAGCTCATGCTCGGATCCCCGCAATTACATAAAACTGTCGATATTTATCAAATAAAACATAAGGGGTAAAAAAAAACGCTGTTGTTTTTATCAAATGAAACATGAGGGGTTCCTTTTTTTATTGGTCGTCATGAATAAAAACATAAGGGGGACACTGTTGTTTTTTATTGGTCGTCATGAAAAAAAACACAAGGGGTAACACTGTTGTCTTTGTCAAATAAAATATAAGGGGTAACACTCTTGTTTTTCATCAGTCATCATGGGAAAAAACATGAGGGGTAACACTGTCGTTTTTATCAAATGAAGCGTAAAAAAAACTGTCGTTTTTTATCTGTCGTCATGAAAAACCCATAAGGGATAACACTGTCGAAATGTATCGAATAAAACATAGGGGGTAACATCAGGGACGCGGGAAGTCAGTCCAAGGGGGGGGGGGGGGGGGTGCTGAGAGAGAGTCTATATAATGACGTCATAATACATGCTGCGCAACATCCATTGTTTACAGAGACGAGATGACGGGTGACGTCACATTCAGGGCTCCGCTCTGATAAACACTCTACTGGTGTGTAAAAAGAGTTCTGATTCAGGGCTCCGCTCTGATAAACACTCTACTGGTGTGTAAAAAGAGTTCTGCCAACTAGCCACTGTTATTCACAAACGTCAGCAAGTAAACAATGTGGAAATTAGAGTCAACTCGGCTGATACTGTGCTGAATTTCACACACTAACAACATGCCGACAAGCTGTTGCGGTCCGGGATTATACACAGCGTTATAACAAGGATTCAGGAGGTTATTTCTAAAGGTTTAAATGGAAAGTGACAATAAAAGAAAGCCTTCATTTTCATCCAGAGTTCCGAGTTGTCTGATATGAGGAAAGTGACGGTTTCTCCGTCGGGTGAACTGTCCGTCTTTGCTCTTTTTTTGCCAACCAGTTTACGTGCGGGATTCCAGAATCATAACGATAACATTCAACGTGTCTATTAATATGGCAGCAACATTTTACACCAGTTTTAGAATGTTCACTACAACAGATGTTGAACACCAACATGCTTATGTAAATCAGCATAGTACGATATTCAGCTATCGACAGTTCTGCGATGTGCGTCATATCCTACGTCAGCCTACTCAGACAATGTTCTAAATAAAATGAAATGATAATATGATAAATATCATAAAAAGGGTGGATGTCAATAATTTAATGAAAAATCATGTTGTATGATAAAATTATAAAAAAAAAGAAAAAAGTATTGATTTTTTTCATAAAAACTTCTCACCTGCGGTTACAGCCAGAGGCCGCCAGGGGGGGGGGTGCTTAGCACCCTAAGCACCCCCACTTCCCGCGTCCCTGGATCTAGGTTTAGAACTCTTGCACAAACAAAGGACTGCTAAACAGTGTGATTTATTCTAGTTTAGATTTTTCCCTTTATATCTATTTAATTAAAAAAAAATGAATGAATCACCATAATAGTGACCTCCTAGCCTTTGGGGGCGGTGTTTCGCCTGGCGGCGTCCCGGTGACTTAATACTTGAAGGAGCTGAGCTTCTGCAGCCAAGGAGCCGGTACCGTCCTGTATCACCATGATCTGCCTCCTACTGACAGTGTTCGCGAACGTTCTCCAGACAGGTTGGTGATTTATTATTTTATTGTTATTAAAGCAGTCCGTGCTGTATATCTCCCTAGTCTGAACCTTAGCGGGCCGGGAGATGCAGACCGGTGCAAAGGAACACGTGAGAACGTGGATGATATTGCTGTAATAGAGTAAAAGAAGAGTGAATAAATATAAAGAAAGCTGTTCTGGTACAAACCCCACTTATCACTGAACAGATGAAACGGTTCTGACCATTATCGTGTGTTGATGAACCGAAACCACGTCTGATCTGAGGTAGCGCCATGGCCCATGGCAGTCATCAGACGTCCATCGCCTGCATGGGGGGGGGGGGGATCCGCCTGGAACAGATCCTGTTCACTGGGTCATTATAGGTTGGACGGGGGTGAACGAGAGGACGTTCGTGGCGGTGAAGCCGGACGGCGTCCAGCGGCGGCTGGTGGGAGACATCGTCAGACGCTTCGAGAAGAAGGGCTTCAAACTGGTCGGGATGAAACTGGTCCAGGTAACCAGAGAGACTAGTCCAGAGAGAGAGAGAGAGAGAGAGAGAGAGAGATACTAGTCAAGAGAGAGACCACTGCCCCATGCTCATACCCTCCAGTAACTCAATACCCCCTCGTGTGTGTGTGTGTGTGTGTGTGTGTGTGTGTGTGTGTGTGTGTGTGTGTGTGTGTGTGTGTGTGTGTGTGTGTGTGTGTGTGTGTGTGTGTGTGTGTGTGTGTGTGTGTGTGCTTGCGCACCAGGCCTCTGAGGACCTTCTGAAGGACCACTACCGGGACCTTCAGACCAAGCCGTTCTTCGACGGTCTGGTTCGCTACATGGGCTCCGGACCCGTGGTTGCCATGGTAACATCGTTCTAGTGTAACGCACTATAACCTACAGTCGGTCACATGACAGCCGCTCTGTCAGAGACGGCACAGTAGGGATGTGAACCCAAACACACAACCTGCGTTTTAGGGGTTTAACTAATTATTGTCTTTGATCCATTGTTGTCATAATGTGGTAAATTTTGTAGTTAAAATGAGAACAAATACATGGCATACAGAAATAAAGTCTGCGACGACGAAAGGGTGAGAGTTCCTGCTACGGTAACCGTGGTAACCGTGGTAACGCGGCCGTGCGTCCGTCCAGGTGTGGCAGGGGCTGGACGTGGTGAAGACGTCCCGCCGGATGCTCGGCGAGACGAACCCGGCCGACTCTCTGCCCGGGACGGTCCGGGGGGACTACTGCGTGGAGGTGGGCAGGTACGGTGACCTCACTTCCTGTCCATGACTTCCTGTGCGACCGTCGACTCTGAGCAGGACCCCTGGTGGGGGGGGGGGGGGGCTCTGTCTCTCTCCCGGTCTTCTAACTTCAGTCACTTCTTAACCCAGGAGTAAATAATAACTTGGTGCCCTCCACTATGACATGAGATTATTATGGTATGTTAGAATACAGTTTCCCTTCATGAATCTGATCCAGAGGAGCCTTTAATTGAAGTGTGTGTGTGTGTGTGTGTGTGTGTGTGTGTGTGTGTGTGTGTGTGTGTGTGTGTGTGTGTGTGTGTGTGTGTGTGTGTGTGTGTGTGTGTGTGTGTGTGTGTGTGTGCAGGAACGTGATCCATGGCAGCGACTCTGTGGAGAGCGCCCAGCGGGAGATCTCTCTGTGGTTCCGGAACGAGGAGATCCAGTGCTGGGAGGATCCCGCCAGCCCCTGGATCTACGCCTAGACCACTGGATCTAGACCACTGGATCTAGGCCTAGACCACTGGATCTACGCCTAGACCACGGGATCTAGACCACTGGATCTAGGCCTAGACCACTGGATCTAGACCACTGGATCTACGCCTAGACCACGGGATCTAGACCACTGGATCTACGCCTAGACCACTGGATCTAGGCCTAGACCACTGGATCTAGGCCCAGTCCAGTCCTCTGCTCTCTGTAGGACTAGATCCTAGTCATATAGAGGAACTGCACCTTTAGCAAAGACCAATCACAGATGTGTTAGTTTAGCCTTTCATTCCGTAGCCTTACTCTGTAGCCTAGCGCTTGCAGGTTTAGTTCATGATTTCCATATTGCCTAAAGCACGCAGCGGAATATTTGTATAATCGCTAGGAAGCCCTAGTGATGACGGCAGCTTGAGGCGGGGTGTTGGGAGTCTGAGATTAGAGGAGGTCTGCAACCTGCATGTTGGACACGAGGACATGCAAGGCTTCTGCTTTGCACTTTGGGAGGAACCGTTGTAAAGCTTTGTGTTTTAATAATGCAAACCTGCAGCCAAAAATAGCTTCTAGCAAAACTTAAGAATGACAAAATCAGCATTTTTAAAAGCCTTTTTTCAAAACCAAAAAGAAACTAGTTTGAAAATTCCTGTTGGCTTTGTTGTTGGTGGTAGTAATGTCAGGTTGTAGTTATTTTTGTATTGTTCCCTAGTTTGGACCAGAGCGCTCTCTGAGCCATTTGAGGTGCTGTGTGTGCATGTGGCTGTATGAACTCTGTCCAGAAGTGTCCCTCACACACTTTGCTTTACATGAGAGTTCCATGTCCGCAGGAATGCTGGCCATGCAATCCAAGGAGAATCTAACGGCCGGACGCAATAAAAACATTCCCAAGATATCTTTGAGTCGTTGTTGTATTATATCTTATTTAAGTGAAGTGTTCAGTTAACGTGCCAAACACAAACGGACAAACTGCAAAATAGTTTTTTCAGCGCACAAATGTTTAATATTTAATCCACAGAGATAGCGATAAACATACACGATTCCATACTGAACAAGGGGGCGGGGCCTTGGCGGGGAGATTTACAGTGAACCCTGTAGTGGGCGTCGCCCAGACAACATGCTGACACGCCCCTCCTGGACCGAGGGAGGCGAGGTAATGAGCTCCGCCCTGGGACCCCTCAGACGGCTCCTCCTCCACGCTTTGGTTTAGCTACTACACTAGCCTGGTCCGTCCCGCTGGCTGCTACGGCAACAGGCCAGCCTTACGGAGGTGTGCTGTGACCACGACCACCTGGTCTGACCGGTGCGGTCAGACCAGGTGGTCTGACGGAGGTGTGCTGTGACCATGAAGGTGTGACCACGACCACCTGGTCTGACCGGTGAGGTCAGCAGCACGTTAGGCTTCATGAGGACAGAGAGCAGATTAATTAACCAAACTAGCGTTTCATATTCGACTATTGGGGGCAGATTAAGGTTTTGTTTCACAGAATTGAAACATGACTAAAGATTTGAGGAATGGCCGTTGTGTTCTGTTTGGTTCCTCGCCCTCTGGGCCTCGTCGCTCTGACCTTAATCAGACGATCTCATGGCTGCCTTCATTACCAAACCGCCTGACACTCGTTACAGCTCCCCACCAATCAGTGAGCTTCCTCTACATGTCAACAGCCAATCAGGCATGGCCTGGGGTGGGCCTGATAACCATCGGGGGGGGGGGGGATGCAGGACAGGTCGGAGGTCATACAGGAGTTACAGCGAGCTGCCAGGAGTTTATACAGAGGGGTTATGATGCTGGGGACCAGGGCCGTTGCCGTGGTTACATTAAGGAGGGGGGGGGGGGGGGGGGGTTACTTACAAGGCAAGAAGTCTAGTTACAAGGTAGGAGTAAAGGGGGAGTAGATACAGTCGATACGGAGGACCCCCCCACAGTCTCCTGGGCGTCACGGCAATGGGTTTAATAATCTTTAGATGATGGGTAGCAGGGTGGTGGTGGAGGAGGAGGAGCTGGAGGAGGAGGGGGAGGAGCTGGAGGAGGAGCTGGGTGGAGGAGGAGGAGCTGGGTGGAGGAGGAGGAGCTGGGTGGAGGAGGTGGAGCTGGGTGGAGGAGGGGCAGGTCACTCGGGGACGTAGGACACCTGCCACACGATGATGTGGCTCCGCTCCGCCTTGCAGAGCGCCGGCTTCATCTGCGGCGCCGGGCCCGCCTCCCCGCCGCCCTCCTCCGTCTCATCGTCCTCCCCATCGCCTGGACCGCAGAACCACCGGAGAACCACACGTTAGAACCAGAGGAGAACCACAGGGTAGAACCACACGTTAGAACCAGAGGAGAACCACAGAGGAGAACCACAGGGTAGAACCACACGATAGAACCAGAGGAGAACCACAGGGTAGAACCACACGATAGAACCATAAAGTCATAAATATTTGGCCTGTTAAGCCCTTTGAGACTGTAATGGTGATTAAGGGCTATACAAATACAATTGAATTGAATTGAACCACACTTTACATAGAACCGCAGAACCACACGTTACACAGAGAACCACAGGGTAGAACCACAGGGCAGAACCACAGGGTAGAACCACAGGGCAGAACCACAGGGCAGAACCACAGGGTAGAACCACATGGTAGAACCACAGGGTAGAACCACACGTTACACAGAGAACCACAGGGCAGAACCACAGGGTAGAACCACAAGGTAGAACCACAGGGCAGAACCACAGGGTAGAACCACAGGGCAGAACCACAGGGTAGAACCACAGGGTAGAACCACATGGTAGAACCACAGGGTAGAACCACACGTTACACAGAGAACCACAGGGTAGAACCACAGGGCAGAACCACAGGGCAGAACCACGGGGTAGAACCACAGGGCAGAACCACAGGGTAGAACCACGGGGTAGAACCACAGGGCAGAACCACGGGGTAGAACCACGGGTTCTTTAACCCCCGCTCAGAGCCCGGTGCGTCCTCCTGCGTTCACCCATCAGGTGTTTAGTGTTTACGGTGCTGTGTGAGCGCTGGTGTGAGTGTGTGGGACGGCATCAGTGTGTGTGTGTGTGTGTGTGTGTGTGTGTGTTTGTGCATGTGTGCATGTGTGCGCGTGCACGTGTGTGCGTCCCCACCGATGCGGAAGTCGATGTAGCCCTCGCCGCCGCTGAGCACCAGGACGTTCTGCACGCTCTGGGCCTCCGTCTCCGGGGGGGCCGAGGACCCCTGGGCCTCCGACGGGCTGTCCAGCACGCTGCCGTTCAGGGTGGCCAGCACGTTGCCTGAGGGAAAAGACAGCGGCAGGAGTCAGGGAGGGGGGGCGGAGAGGCCTTCAGCTCTGCATCACGGCGTTTATCAGTGACTTACAGTGAGGCCCAATCCCATTTCTACCCCTTACCCCTCCCCCTTACCCCTCCCCCTTGTTTTGAAGGGGGAGGGGTACCCCTTACCCCTTCAAAACAAGGGGGAGGGGTAAGGGGTAGAAATGGGATTAGGGATTGGGCCTAAATTACATTAGAAAGAGAAACAACATATCGCTGTGGTTACAGTAAGGGTGTTCATAGAACCACTAACCATCACTAGGTTAACCCATTCCTCGTATACGACATAAGATAGCTAGGGTAAGATGCTACATAACTACATAACTGAGTGCTGTGTTTAGGTGTAGGGACGCACAACAGACAATAAGTGCGGAGGAGGGGTGTGTGTGTGGGGGGGGGGGGGGGGACAGAGTGTCTCTGGGCGTTAGGGGGCGTGTCCTCGGGACACTAGGGGGCGTGTCCTCGGGACGTTAGGGGGCGTGTTCTGGGCGTTAGGGGGTGTGTTCTGGGCGTTAGGGGGTGTGTTCTTGGGCGTTAGGGGGCGTGTCCCCGGGATATTAGGGGGCGTGTCCTCTGGGCGTTAGGGGGCGTGTCCTCGGGGCATTAGGAGGCGTGTCCTCGGGGCGTTAGGAGGCGTGTCCTCTGGGCGTTAGGAGGCGTGTCCTCTGGGCGTTAGGAGGCGTGTCCTCTGGGCGTTAGGAGGCGTGTCCTCGGGGCGTTAGGGGGCGTGTCCTCCTCTCACCTGGCACCGACACAAAGAACTTGACGGCGTCTCTGTGGCCGTGGAAGCAGAGCTGCGCCTGCGCCATGGAGCAGTACGGGATGAAGCTGCCGCCGCTGCTCTTCTCCGAGCTGTCGTCGCCGTACACGTGGATCACGCCCCCGGACGACGTCGGCGACACCTTATTGGCTGAGGGGTGGTCACATGGCGGGGATCAGAGAGCACGGCGGTGTCTTATTGGACAGACCGTTGATTGGACGTTCACACACCAAGACACAGGAAGCAAGCCGCTCTTGGATGCAACGTTAAAAGACGAATCAGCAACGAGATGCAGGAGATGATTGTCAAATAAAACATGCCATTATGAAAACAAACAAAGACCATAGAGCCAAAACCACGTTGTGAATCGAGCCGGACGTCCCAGCAGGCGAGGCTCTGGTCTCTGCATGCAGAGCACAACACACCCCTGCCCTGACCGACTGGACACATGATGGGTATGGAGCATATCTATTCAATACCCATCAAAACACAGGAACACACACACCACACACACACCACAACCATGCTACTGCAGGCCAGAGCCTCTGCCTCTGACCAGCAGGGGGCAGCAGCATCCAGTGTAGCCGTTAGCATTAGCATTAGCATTAGCATTAGTGCTCTCACTTACCCCTCAGACCCAGCAGCTGTCCCCGGTGGAGGACTACAGCTAGAGGAGGAGGAGGAGGAGGAAGGAGAGGAGGAGGAGGAGACAGAGGAGGAGACAGAGGAGGAGGAGGAGGAGACAGAGGAGGAGGAGGAGGAGGAGGAGGAGGAGGAGGAAGGAGAGGAGGAGGAGGAGGAAGGAGAGGAGGAGGAGGAGGAGGAGGAAGGAGAGGAGGAGGAGGAGGAGGAGGAAGGAGAGGAGGAGGAGGAGGAGACAGAGGAGGAGACAGAGGAGGAGGAGGAGACAGAGGAGGAGGAGGAGGAAGGAGAGGAGGAGGAGGAGGAG